>NC_142193.1:26687500-26902500 GCF_026936395.1 Plectropomus leopardus
ATAGGTCAAAAACTTGTGGTGGGTGCTCATGGAAAATGGGAAACAACATGATAAACAGGAGGTGAAACAATGAACTCTTAAAATGTGGGGAAAGAGGAATCAAATTAATTTAGCTACTACAATGAAGGCTTTTTCATGTAATTCCTCCTCGTTTACCAAATTTTTGAGTCCCTGGTTTTCCTTCTTGTTTAAAATGTATCTAGAGTTACAGTTATAGTACACATTAATATTCAAAGCTGATATCAGACCATAAACTCTATTCTATGTGAATCTTATAATAGAGAGATCCCTTTTTATGTCCTATCATGGGAGCAAAGCCTGCTCTCTGGGATTCGTTGGACTGTTTTAGCTGCATGCAGATGATTTATGTGATTTTCTGCACACTCTACTTACCTCCAGTTTCTCTATACGGTCTTTGAGCTGAGTGATCGCCTGCTCCAGTTCATCCACAGCCCTAACAGTGAGCAGGTGGGCACCGTCGGGCGTCGAGCCCGGGCTGTCCCGCACCATGATCCGCTCCAGGTGCGCCTCCTCCGACGCGCTTTTGCCCCCCCACAGGCCCGCGGCGCTCCCGCGTCTGTCCGCGCTGCCCCTGCCGTCCAGTCCCTTCTCGCACTCGGACAGTTTCCCCGTCAGCTCCCGGATGGTCCGCTGGTCTGTTAAGATCTGGTCCTTCTGCTGCAGAACGGTCTGCCGGAGCTCCTCCGCGGTGGTGCGGAGGTAGCCCCAATCTTCCCCCGCGTACAGCGACGGGTCATCCGCTTGTTGCTGAAAGTTTTTCGGGTTGCACTCCCCGGCGGGGATCGGCGTGCAGATGAGTCGACTAACCGACGGGTCGTGCCCGGTGAGTCCGGTGACCCCGTCCAGCCCGCTGAGCCCGATGTTGAAGGTGGGCGCTTCTGAATCGGGTGTTTCAGAACCGTGGAGAGCGCCCAGAGATCCGACCCGGGCCACGGAGCCCGCTGCAGCGGGGCTCTGCGCCACCGCGTCCGGATACAGCGAGTGATTGTCGGTTGCTGGTTGCTGTTGTGCCGCGGCAGCCCGGGAGGATCCGGTGTGGACGGCTGCGATGATGCAGATAACCGCTCCGATGAAGGCCACCATCCCGGCGGCCAAGATGATAACAATGAACTTCAGGGTGGCGGCGGGGGCGATCGATTATTAGAAAAATCTAATAATAAAAAAACACGGACTCTGTAAGAAACTAAAAGCTCCAAAACAACAAAAGTATCAAATTATTTTCATGTATGTAAGCAGAGAAAAAATGCTCCCCACTTTTCCTCTTTTCCTCAAGAACAGGCGATTAGAAAATGAGAGTTCCGCAACATAATTGAGTCAACACAAAACATCAGAGGCAGACAGACTGTGATACACCTCCTCCCCCTGTCCAGCGCGCATGTCCTCAGTATTCAGGCAGAATTCAGCGTGTTAATACTGAAGCAGAGAGAGAGACAGAGAGAGAGAGAGAGAAGAGAGAGACAGAGAGAGAGAGACACACACACACACACACACACACACACACACACACACACACACACACACACACACACACAGATCCATACACTATAGCACATTCTTCGTACATTTTGTCTCTTTCCTGCAGCCTAGAGCAAACTTTTCCAGCAACTGTAATCCATGCATTTTAAAACTGAAGACTGGTGATACAGATATCAAACATTTAACATCAGATTTTCTATCAAACAGATGATGTGGGATGTGCTTAAAGTCATGAATGCATTTAGTGGGGTAGCAAAAAAATGAAATATAATATAATACGTTTCCTTGATTGTATTAATCACCAGAAAATGAAATTTATGTGTTATTGTTACCTTAGAATGAGCTATTTATATCTACATAGGGTGCAGGAGCTCCTCTATGGAAATCGCCATAATGCACTGGCAGGTTTATCCATTGGCATGGATAAGCCGAGCACCGGCTCCAGATAGGGCTATTCATGTTTTTGCGTCAGCCACTGCAGTTAGCAGCATCTCTGGGAAAAGCAGCGTTGAAAAAAACACGTATTTTTTAAAATGTAAACTGCTTTTGTCAGTGTTTTTACCAGTATTAACAACCTCATCCATTTTATTTGGAGGGAAAGACACTTCTACTGTTCAGCTCCTCATAAAAACCTCCTGAATGTTTGGATCTTAAATTATCATAGAAAAGTGATGAGCACACATTATCAGGTGTGACCTTTCTCTGACATGCCAAACAGTGTAGCAGAAACAGAGATTTGTAACGTGAAACTACTTTATTCTGCATTTTTAGCGGTTTTAATCACCTGGTTAGCTTGTTTTGGAGAAGAAGAGACCTCTGCTGATAACTCGGCTATCGGTAAAATCCTTTTGAACAATAAACAATATAGTAATCCTAACTGGGAGAAGTTTCAGCTGGTTGCAATCTGCAGTCCTCACCACTAAATGCCACTAAATCTTTTACACTTTTATGACTTTTCCTTTTCCTCAAGCTTACAGTGCAGTTGCGGTCTAAACTGGATGTATCCTGCATGCATAACATTCTCTGTTACATCAGGAAATTGTTTTTTCCTCCCTTCGGCTTAATATTTTCCTGCTCAGCAACACATTACAGTCCTACTATAATGCGATGTGTAGATGGTCATGAATCAGCCTCAAGGCTCCCGACGGAGCAGCTCCGCACCAGCACAGATGACAGAATGATGGCCCTAGCGGGCGTTTATGTGTGTGTGGGTTGCAGGGCAAGATTATTAGCGAGTTTCATTAATGCTTGCAAGTAAAAATACATTTTAATCTCAGTGTGATGCCTATGCGTACACACACATACACACACACACACACACACAAGCATATAATTAAGAAATATATTAATGACAGAGCCCGAGTGACAGAGGGAACATTAAACACACGCACACAACGACAGGTGTGAGAAAACCCCTCAGCCGTGTGTATAAAATGAGTGTGTGATGTGCATTCTCACACAAGTATTAAGGGGGATTTAAGCTAAGACTTCTCAAAGTCGCAGGTGCTGAAAGCTAGATGGGTGAGTGAGACGGCGTGAGACACGTCTGCAGCAGAAAATAGCTCCAGCTCTGCGTCTCCTCTGAACACTAGAATAGTAAAGTAGATTGTTAAGTACTCCTGTAGAGACGGGGACGAGAGGCTGGGAAAAGTGAATACAAAACAATCACTCCTCACACATAAGTGAGAATGATGTCTGAGCTCCACACATTTGTATTCAGTGCATACACTAAATGTCACTAGTGGCATTTTGGGGTGTAAATAGCTTTGCAGCAGTAGTGTGGGTTCTTATTGTAGTCATTTCCCCTTGTGCTTGTCACTATGTTACACCTAATGATGATCGTAGCAATGCTTGTTTGTTATTTTAAATTTTAGGATGATGAGGGTGTAAACACCGGCTCTGTGCAGGAAAGCATTTGGGGATTTAAGTATAATATATTTTTTTTCATGGAACTAAATGTTCCAACACTGCAGCATTTTCAGCCCACTGAGTCAGAGCTGTATTATAGGGAGTATGAGTGCATTAAAAAAGGCCAGTGTGGGTGAAGCATTGTGGACACTGCTGCCCTGTTAATGATGAAAATACACTGCTGATCTGTTATGTCTATGAAAGCCTCTGCGAGACGCTGCGGCCAGCAAGTCTGAGCTCGATTTATCATCTGAGTCACCCATGACCTTTTTGTTGTGCGCTGCAAAAATATCAGAGCTTTAAAAGTTTCTTTTGTTTGGAATTTTTCATTCCGTTAATGCACTTTTTTCCCCAAAAGGTTTTATCCATAATCTTGGGGATTTGGTCAGAACTACTCAGTTACTGGAAATCTATTCTTTGTCTTTGTAAATTAATGACTTTACGTCTTTATGGAGATGGATACTGAGCTGAAAACAAGATGAACTCTTGCAATGAAATCAATTTTTTATACAAAAGCTTTTTAGTGTCATTGTTTTGAAAGTCAGTGTTGTTTTTTTCTATTTTCTGTTGCATTTTATACATCCTCTGAAGTATCTGCTGATTGATTTAATGACTTGTTAAACTCTTTGAAACCTGAGCAAACCGGCTTGGTTTCTTTCAAATGCATGGGGAGATGGTGACAAGCGACTTTAAAAGATATGGCCCAAAACTTAGCAAGAAATAAGTTGGAAGTTACAAGAAAATCATATAAAAATAAGCACAAAAAAGGAAAAAACAAACTTGCAAACAAAAGCAACAAAATAACCTAAAAAAGTGCTGAAAAATATAATTTTTCTATTTTTTTCCTGGAAGATTATTTTAAATATATAATCAAAAGAATAATTTAATATAGTTGTCTGGACAATGATAATTAGATATTTTTTTTGAAAATATCTAATTATCACCAGCTAATTTTCAGATCATTTCCTTGTCACCTTTTACACATTTTTTTGTAGCTTGCTTTTAAAGGAAATCCAATCTGCTCAGGTTTCAAAGGGCTCAGCGACCTCCTCCACCACTGATGATTAGATAATATTTCATATGTTACGATCAATACTCAATATTTGCGCTAAATTATTTATATATGTCAGATTCTTATGTAACAAAGTGTTAGTGTGCAGAGGGAGTGTTTGCACTAACACATGAAATATTGAACCAAAGTTATTACTTTATGAAGAAAAGAGAGGAAACGAGAGAACAAGAAAGAGATTAAATAAGTGTGTTATGACGCTGTTTTAAATTCAAGTCATGTGTCCAGTTAGTTTATGGTGCCATCTAGTGTGCGAGTCTCTCTCACTCGCTCTCTCTGCCGGTGATGTATTACACTATAAACAATTAACCTGCATGTTTCCCAGTGTACATCTTTGCTTCCTGTCTGGATTTCCCTGCAGACGTGCATCAGATAGGATAAAATACAACCAGGTCTCTCACCACATCATCCTACGTTCATTCACAAAAGAAAAACATCATCCATGTGACACCTGCTCGTCTCCTCCAGGAGTTCACGGAGAGTTCACCGACTGTGACATGTCACGCAAAGAACAAATCTGTGGTTTGAGAATAATAAATCCATCAGAGCTGTGGGTCGACTGCAGCTCACGGCTGTTTGCGTTTCAGCTCAGCAACAGGCCCAATGCCAAAATATGATGGTTGAAGTAAAAAAAGAAATCAATAACTTCTCTTCTCTCATCTGGGGTTTTGATCAAATATTACAGAGCAACTCTCTCTCCTGTCTTTTTTTGTTTTTCAGGGGGTTATAGGTGGAAGAAGTGTGTTTTCTCTTAGTAATTTCCTTCTGGTTTAGTGACAAAATACTGAGACTTTTGCAAAAGAGAAAATGATTACCAATGATCGAGACACATGCAATAAATGTTTTATTAAATTTGTGTATTTTGCAGAAAAAATGTGGGAAGACCGCTGATTCTGTTTGCTCTGTACAGTCAGTTGGATTTTGATCTGCGGTGATTAAAAAGTATAAGGATTATAGGATTTTTAGCACATATGTCACTGAATTCTGCATTAACCAATCAAAAATGAGAAATACAGTGATATTACTGTATTAAAGGATTGGGATCACGGATTTCAAAATATGCTCAAATTACATGTACACTTTGTGATATTTTAATATTTAGTCATTCAAGTCAATTTCCTTTACATAGCCCAAAATCACAAATTTGTCTCATTCATTTTAGTACAAAAAAGTGTAACTATAGATAGAGATATTACAGATACAAGTAGGCCTTGTTCTGATTTAGTGGCTCTCCATTAGCTTAGAAAAGGACTTCTAAAGAAAAAGAGGAAATTATAGTTGCTATAGTTGTAAGTTATTTTTAGGCTCTTCGGTCTCCATAGCAAAACTACTTTTCATGCACAACAACTTATTGAAAATCAGGTTGGACACACTGAAACATCTTTGGGTGTACACACAGTGTTTGAAGAACAGATATCAAAGGATAAGGCTGGTGATATTCTGTATTTTCCAGCAAGAAATCCCACAAAAAGACCAAAAGCAACAATTCAGTGAATCTTCTAACAAGTATTACCTGTTCAACAAAAGTCAGATGCGTGATTTATGATCACCGTAGTGTCACCAGTGCAGGCTTTGCACCCCAGAAAACAATGTAATTACCATTTTTGTGTTGAGCATGAAGGCTCCAAAAGTAGCTTTTGGTTGTGAACCTCTAAATTTTTGTCACTACTCGCTGCACTTTTCAGTTCATAAGAGAAGACCGGCCATGCAGGTTGACCTTTACAGATATCTGAAGATCTCTTATAACAGCTCTTCACTGAGAGACCACAGGGACGATCAAAGGGCCTTAAAGTATTGGAAAGAAATGGCACCACACTGGGGAAAGAAGAGGGTTTTTGCTGTAGGGTAGAGCTGGCCAATATAAAGATATTATATCGTATCAAGATATGAGACTATACATCGTCTTAGATATTGGACATTGTTATATTGTAATATGGAATAAATGTTGTTTTTTTCCTGATATTAAAAGTTGCATTACAATAAAATGATGTATTTTTCTCAATTTATCAGACAGCTCTACTTGTTTTAATAATTGCCTTTACTTACTCTGTCATTATATCTACATTACTAATGATTTCTGATCAAAAATGGAATTGAGCTGATATTTTTTTCAAAGTACCAACAGTCATTCCTATAATATTGTCCCACCAAAGGGGGGGGTTTGTTAAAGAAATAAATAAAAATAATGTTTGATTCTGCCTCTCAGTTCTAGTATTACTGAAGTGCTTTTGAGGAGATTTGAAAAAATATAAGCTATATATGTTCATCGAGATACAGTCTAAAATATCGCTATACAATTTTAAGCCCACGTCGCCAAGGCCTACTGGAGGTTGTGAGAGAACACCAGAGATTGCTGTAAAAACTGAAAAAAATGCCTCATAGAAAGAGTGGTGACCTGAGAAAAACAAAGCAGTATTAAATAACTGCAACTTTAACGTTTATAATAAGAGTACAACGCAATGTGCAGCAGTACGTTAGTGTGTACTTTTGTTGCCAGGCAGCCTACTTTTCCAGTAACGTTCATCTGCTCTCACTCTTCCCAATTTCTCAGTTTTGAGATCAATAAAGTATATCTATCTATCTATCTATCTATCTTGCTTAGCTAAAGAACAATTGTGGCCCAAAACACTTAAATGAATGTCTGCAATGTATATTAACCCGCTCCTTAAAAATACAACATTTGCTCCTGTTTGAGTAACGTTTGCAAAAAACTGCAGCACCAATTTGTTTTATGAAATTATTTAGTCTTTCTTAAAAATTGAAGTATATATCGATAACCCCTTTCTAAAAGTTTTACATATAATGAACCACAGAGTGAAAAAAAGTCTGTTATAGTCTTGAATAAAACATAAATTGTGGCCAGTACATACACTACCTCACACACACACACACACACACACACACAGACACAGACACAGACACAGACACACACACACACAGACACAGACACACACACACACAGACACACACAGACACACACACAGACACACACAGACACACACACACACACACACACACACAGACACAGACACACACACACACACACACACACAGACACACACACACACACACACACACACAGACACACACACACACACACACACACACACACACACACACACACGCACGCCCGACAGTCAGGGTTTACAGCATGTGTCAGTGTGTTTTATGGCTGAGCCATGTTTAATTATTTACTCCAGTCTTTCTCAGGCCACAGCGGTGTCAGTTTCCAGCACACTAACACGCTGCCTCCTCTCTTCAACTCCACGTCTTATTCAATTCTATTAACTCCTCTCTCACAGAGGCTTTGCTGGATGATTTAAGACCCGCAGACTCTTTTGAGGTTTCACTGACAGCTACACTATTCTGGATACGAACATGTCGGGGATGAGTAGTGATCAGCTGCATCGCTCCACGTTGGGGATTTACTCGGTAAGTAACAGATACTTTGAGTGAGCTCAAGTTAGACAACAAACTTACCTGTTACTGTGAGGCAGACGAATGCGATGGATAACCACGAGTGTCCTGTCCTCTGTTGTGATTTCTTTCTTCTAGAAACATGTTCTGCAGAATAAAGAGACTTTCATTGGTTACTGAGGAGTGAAGCTCAGTTAAACTTTTGAATGTAATTTATGCCGAGTGAACATGATGTGAATGCACAAAGCCAGTTTCAAACTCAAGGAGTATTTTCTTGAGTATTACCTTGTCTGTGCTCTGGCGTTGAGAGTTTTTGCTCATAAATACAGACTGAATTAAAGATGGATCTTATGGATTTTCCTTTAGGTGAGTCTTAAAGTTTCTCTGACTTCTAAAATAAAACAAACTGTGGTGTATGTGTGTCTGTGTTTCCCAAACAGAGCTTGATGGATGACTTCAACCCAAGCCTACAGAAACTGGTCTCACTGGGAAACAGTTACGTCCAAGCTTTCCAGGGTAAGACAGACGGAAAAAAATATCCCACTGCCTTTATAAGTGCTATAAAGTAAGCAAACTAGAATGGCTCTACATGAATACAGGAGTTGTCTACTTCACCAGACCTAATTCCAAAGTCCGTATCCTTTGGGAATATCCTGGTGCTGTTATTGCCTTGATTATGGAGCTGTAACTAAGACCTGCAGTGGCTGTTATGACTATATTGCCACCACACAAACAAGGCTCCACAGTAACTGATTTCCCTTCACAGAGGCAGGGATTTAGGGTGTAGCCCTGAACTTATTTCTATGTTCTATATGTGACTACATTTTGTCTAAAACTCCAGTGTGTGGGATTTAAGGAGATATATTGGCAGAAATGGAATAGAATATAATACATGTTATATTCATACATTACATAGTAATGACTGTTAGTGTTTATGAAGCACTGTCGAAGCGCATATTATATGTCATTATACAGGCCGGCTTTGCTACTTTTGCTTCTGTGATGCCAGCATGCTGTCTAAAATCACACACCGGTGCAGCATGATGCCGCTGCTGTTTGGTTCTGTGTAAAAATGCAAAGGCTGTGTAAATACGGGCCCTATAACGTGATCTCTGTGTAAAAACTGGTGGCTGTCTGTCTGCTAGCTACCAATTTGTGATGTGAAACTGTTTAATTCAATATTGTTGTTTTTTTTTTACCAATTTTAATCACCTGATCCTTTTTTTTGGAGAGGAAGAGACCTCTACAGATAATTCAGCTCCTGGAAGAAAAAAAACCCCTGATAAACCCAATAAACACAGAAGGAATACTAAGAAGGTTGCAATCTGCAATCCTCAACACTAGATGCCACTAAATCCCCCTAAATTTCACACATGGTTCCTTTAAATCCTCTAACGAAGAGGTGAGGATTAAACTTTTAATTTGAATCTGAATGCACAGTAACTGCGTCTTTATTTTATGTCTTAATTATCCACATCATAATCACCTCTAATCCCTGTTCAGGGCATTAAATGTGAAAGGCCTTTGAAAGGCTGACATACAAAAGAAATTACAGATGCAGTTTTGCACGGTGGTGTTTTTACACATTATATTACATTATAGGTGTTTGTTTAATATATGCAGGAGCAGTAACGCTACATCATCAGCAGCTGATTCATAGTAGCACCACTGCGCCAAATGCCCTGCAGACATAAAACACAGATTATTTAGTCTCCCGCTGCCACCTGCACAGCTGCTGTAAGTTCTCTTTGGGTTTTCAGGGTAGAGCAATAATGAGCCAAGGCCAAGGACGAACGCATCACAAGAGTGTTTAATTATTTCAGCCCTATTACAAGGAGAAGCTGCATCAATAGAATAGTCGATTGAAAAAAAGTTAATTGCCAACTACTTTGATAACAGATTTCAGTCATTTTTCTTGCAAAAAATGACAAACACTTGCTGCTTACAACTGCTTTAATGAAAGACTTTGCCACTTTTCTTTACCATTTTTGACAGTAATTGAAGAGACTCTTGGTTTTTGACTGGCTGGATAAAAGACCCAATCTGAGGATGTTCTTCTTGGCTCTGAAAAATTGCGATAAGCGTTTCTTCCAATTTTCTGCCATTTATAAACTAAACAATTAAAATATTTGCAACTCAACACTTTACATTTAAAATAATCTATTTTTCCGGTATTTTGTGGATGCTGCTCACACTCTTTCTATCCATTGTTAAAAAGGCACTAAACATGGGTTTGCACAATTTACTCCCCCTCACACCCTGGGGGAGTGTGTGTTTGAATAGTTAGTGCTGGTTGAAGCTCCAACTGTCTCACCTGCAGTAAATCCAGTTAATGCCCGCTCACGTCTGTCTAGAAGATCAGAGCGCCTGCACTCAGGGATCTCATGCTGTGCTCAAGGTACTGAAGCAGCAGCAGCTGAAGATTTGACCCTGTTTGACTAAATACTACTCAAAGACAAACGGCAGTAACTCGGGAAAGGCTGAAGTTGAGAAAAAGGGGGGTTTAAAGGGATAGTTTGGATCTCTTGAAATGGGGTTGTATGAGGTACTTTTCCACACTAGATGGCGGTCAGCACACCCCCAGTCTGGAGAAACAGGTAATGTACTACTGTGGATGGGGGCAGCAGTAAAATAAATTTAAAATTCCCACCTAAATTGAATATTGAGAATAGTTTCACAGCTTTTCTTCTTCACACACAGCCCTCTGTGACCGAGAAGGTGTCAATGATTTCAGTTTATTATTTATTACACAATGCTCCATTTAGGAAAACTATAACTTTAGCCTGCTGAACCCAGGAGCTGCTGGTCTATCGCTGCCTCGATCAGTTAGTTTGTGTTATTGTGTGACTTTGGTGAATCCGATCTAACCCTTTTAAATGTGACAAGTCGTGCAGCAAAATAGGCTGGAGAGAGCGATACAACGGCTACATTTTCCAGTTGCAAATGACTGACATGAGTCATTGAGTGATAAAGCAGTGAAAATATTTTAAATAAAGCAAACACTGGTGGCCAATGCAAAAATGCTAATGGCCTTACCTGGAGCCAAATTTTGCTTTGCATGTTCTGGGCTACTGTAGAAATATGACGATGCAATAGAGCGATCCCCATGGATAAAGACTAGGATATAAACAGCTCTTTCTAAGGTCACAAAAGCACAATAATTCTCATATCAGGGTATTAGACACTAAAGAAAACCTACTTATAACATTTGATTCCATTTTTTTAATATGTCCCCTTCAATCCTACGCATTTAAATAAAGTAGAAATAACATAGTATACTGTAGTATCAAAAGCATGTGGACAAAATGCACACAGAGCTATGAGAGGAAGTCAGATTTCATGGTCAAGAAATATGTAGTTTCATTGTGACCACGTTGTTTACATTGCAAATGATGCAGAGAGATATTAGTACATATGGAAATTTTAATTACTAAATCACTTCCTATTTTTATAATTTATGGCTCTGTTTACCTCCTTCTGCAGTGCTATGCCAGGGAAATAAATTGTACCAAATACATTTGCATTTCAAATTACCGCCGTGTTTGTGTTTCAGCTCTGGCTGTGACGAGTGAGGCCTACTTCAGTGCACTTTCAAAGATTGGAGAGAAGGCTCTGCGCACCATATCCTCACACTCCCTAGGTAGGTGTGAACACGCGTTCATGTGCAGCCGGCTTGTGCAATCTCATGATTTATGAATGGAAACACAAAGAAAGTATTTCTACAATCCAGGATGAGAGCTTTGATCTGTTTATAGTCATTTATTAAACTGATCAAACAGTGTCCCTCTGTGTCAGGAAGACCAAAGTTTACACTCCAGCAGCACTTTATTACTCCTTTCCAAATGACTAAGAACCAGTGCGTGAGGGGTGTCAATGATTGACAAACTCTTTGATTTGTGTATACCTTTATGAGTTAGTAAATTAATGTATTTCACAGTATAACAGTGAGTGTTTATAATGACTAAAAACAAGTCAAAAACATGGCAGAAGTGTCTCATCAGATTTATGACGACAGTTCAGAGGTAGATTGCAACATAGTATATGTTTTTTCTGTTTTGCTGTGAGTTTGAGCCAGGAAGTGTTGGCACTGGTGTAGGTATCAGATGCCAGCAGGCAACATAAATAATAAACGATGACAGGCAGCCGGCCGTGCTCCGCTCACTTAACCCAGTCGCTCTTTAGAGGAGTCATGTTAGGTTTAGTGGCTGGAGTTGAAGATATTGTCCAAACTGGCTCATTAGTCTACTCTTACTGCAAACAAATCCATCCAGAATAGCGACAAGTCAAATTAAACTAAGTTCAACAGTCATTCCTTACGATAAGATGTTACAGGGCGACCTCAAGCTCACCTGATATTAGCACAGGCTTTGGCAACGACCCAGTTTTGAAAGTATATGATGTTGTGGCATGAAAAAAATCTGATATTCAAACTGCTTTGGAAAGATTTATATTAGATGTTAAGGTCTCTTCTCTGCCCTGCTGTATTTATATTTAAGCAACATTTCAATAGAGGTCATTGTGTACAACTAACTCTTTTATAAACAAATTGTTAATATTGCAAAGAGAAATTATAATTTAAGTGACCTATTAGAATATTAAAAGCTTTTTTTAGTCCGCTAGATAAATGTTGCTGCAGTAAAAATGACTGAGGTGAAAATAAACAGAATAAACACTTTGTCAGATAACAACAGATGTTGACAAAGTTTTTCCTTAATTTGAAGTTTAAAAAAGGAAATAATTAATGTGATTTGTCATGTTAACATTTAAAACCACATATACTGTATATTGATTGCCATCCTTATGCTTTGCCAACTAACTCAATATGGGTGATTGCTAATCCACGAAAAATTAAATTCGCCCATGCGTCATACATATCACCAAAATATATATATGGTCAAAATGCCTTTAAAAAGTATAGGCCAACAAGGGAACTGGATTAACCCTCAGGGACTGTTTTAATATTATACACACTCGTACTGCGGTGTGCAAAACAAAAATGCACTTTTCAAAATCAGGCTTTCTAAAATATTATACATAAATATGATTTCGTACTTTCATTGAGTTCATTTTTTTAATCAACATCTGTCCAAATCATAAATATAAAATATTCATTAATCTTCAAAATATTAACCCTTTAAATGCCAGGTTTTTATCATGATGCCACTACATTTTAGAAGAAAAAAAACTGCAAAAAAGGATTATTTTCAATAAACTACATGCTAAGTACAATGTTGTTTTTTTGTTTTTTTTTTTAAATTATTGCAGCCTGGGATATGCCAACAGTACGAATGTAACAACTGTGCTTACCCTGTGTATTTTAGACTCATAGTAGGAGCTGAGCTGAAAATTCCTAGATCAAACAAATATACACAATCTTGCCAAGAATATATATGAACCAAGCCAAAATCTTCAAAAAATTATGAATGAAAGGCGAGTAAAATGCGCCAAACAGCCCCTAACAGTTAATAAAAGTATCCATCAGCTGCCAAATTAGTTAATTAGTAAGAAAGCAGCAAAGTACTGAACACCAGTGACACATAAATAGTCCCCCAAAGGAAGCAATGATTCCTCAGGTAAACATACACAAAAGTAGTGCGATACTGGGCAAAAAATGTTGTTTTTAAAGACGGCATTCAAACTTGCTCTCTCCTCCACTGCGGCTCTTTTAGGGACGTTATTGTGATGGAAAAGCCGAATACTTTAGTAACTTTAAGCTAACTGGGATAACCGCCAGCACCTACCTGCCCAACGAAAACGGAGCAGCTCCGCGTCACTCCTCTTCCTCTCCTCCTGCGCTCGCGAGCGAAGCCCAAATCCAAACTTACTCTCCGTGTGCAACAAACTTCGTCCGCTTGGCATTTGGCTTCCCAGTATTTGCATTTCCCGTGGCGCTGTGTGCACTTTTTCATCGCTTCCTGTTTGGATGCGTGCTGCAGCTGCGTGGTCGCTACCTTTTTATGAAATCCCACCTGCGCGCGACTGTTGCTCTGATTGGCTGGAGGCTGCTTACGTTGCCCAACAGGTGCGGCGAACTACAGATACGCTATAGGCCAAAATTGGGACCTCTTACGCAATTTTGGGAATATAATAGGTTACAGATTACTATTAAGCCTGTTAAAAATATAATAAGTTACCTAGTTTTTTAAATTATTTCATTTAGTTTCATTTATTTAATAAATTAAAATCAATAACAGAAAACGGGTAAAAAAGAATACAGAAAAAATCTGAGTGCCAGAGATGTTAGAAAACCAAATGGGCTCATAGAAACACCACACTGCAGGTAAGACAATAAATTACAAATAATACCATAAATTACAGTACTCTGATGCAAGCAATATACAATAGGGTCAACAACAAAAAATGACAAAAAGATCAAGACAAATTCAAAAAGATCAAGATAAATTTATTACTTCATCAAATTAATGTAACTTACTACATTTGATTACTTTTGAAATACTCATCTAACTTTTTTTTCAACAGGGTAATAAAGCTGAAAAGACCTAAAAATATAAGTGCATAAGTGTTGCACTCGTCTCATAGGCTTTGCTGACCCGCAGTGTCCAAAAATATGCCAAAAAGGCAAACCTGCATGACAAAAAGATGTACAGCAACAGAATAAATGCTTTATTCAACATATGGCCTAAAATGAAAATATATTTTTTTCATATGTAACCTCTTTGTAATAATTCACATTTTGTTTAGTAACTGTGATTTAATTACACACTTACCATCAGTAACTGTAACTGATTACAGTTACATTTATTTTGAAATTTAATTACAAGTTACATGCAACTAGTTACCAGTTACAAGTTAGTAAACTAACTGTCTTTCTAACTAGAGCAGGAAAGAGAGTTGCAACTTTAGCAACAGGTTAAAAAATCTTTTTCATCGAGCAGCGGGCTGAATATTTTTATCCAGTCTTTGAGGATTTGAGAAGTGTCGGTGTTAAGACAGAATGTGAAAGCAGTTTTAGGAGGGATTGCATAATAGTCAGCTGTATGTCGTCTGTGCTCCAACAAGGTTGTTTAAGGAGAAGATACATTTATTTTGTCTGTCGTGAAACTGCATCAGTGGTGGTTGCCAGTAGCAACAGAACAGCCAACTGAAACCAAATGCTGACGGCAGAGACGTCCAGTTTCCAAAACTATCTGTTTCTTTGTTGTGAGCCACAAAAGTGTCTGTGAGCATTTTCATGTTAGATGTGTGTGTGTGTGTGTGTGTGTGTGTGTGTGTGTGTGTGTGTGTGTGTGTGTGTGTGTGTGTGGAGTGTTGGCCTATGTTTGTTTTGGAGATAAAGTCTCAGATTTTGTTAGTTTTGAGGTCGTCAGTTAATTAATAAATAGAAATGAACATATAGGGAAAAGATTACGTCATATAACTTCATTTTATTGGTTTTCAGTAATTTATCTGTGATGTTGCAAAGTGCGCTTCTGTGTTGCTGACACATTAAAATCTGAGGAAACAATAAACTCAACAGGTCAAGGGGACACACCCTATTATTTTCCCCAATTATGCTATATTTTGAAAAACAAATCTGTGTTGAAATCATGTAGAAACAGCAGCATTACAAGACTTAAATTCTGTTGAAATTGTTTCTCATGTCACAGAATCACAGAGTAAATCTTGTGTTTTGGATGCTATTACACTGTCCATGATTCTACTCCGCCTGCCCTTCCACCACCATCCGCGGCTCTCTAAAGCTCTGTGTAACGCCATAAACTGGTAATGGACTGAGTGTGTTGGTAAGGCGGCACAGAGGTCCCAGAGGACTGATAGACAATAACCTTGTAATTTTAGGCCCATTAAAGTCGCCCAAATCCCCAACATTCCTTTAGTTCTATGTTGCAACTTCTGCTGTCAAACAAACACAGGACTTTCACCCAGGAGATTCACTTCTTGAAGTCAATGTTTTTTATTTTATAACATTTTGGCCTTACACCATTTATTGAAGACAACATTTCAATCACAATAGGACCTAACACTAACTAGTAGTTTTGTTGCCTGAATATATCCAGGTAGTTTTGTATCCGAACTCATAACATTAAAGACGACAGCGGGAACGTTACATGGGGCCACTTATAAGTAATTTAGGAAGGCAGTAGAAATCATCCTATTCTGTTGTTTGCGGGCCATCTACACATGTCCAAAATGACAAATCTTGCTTTGTTTATAGTCTCAAAATGTGAGAGAAAAAGATAAAAATCTCTCCTAAGAAAGAAAGAGCATAGGCATTTTTCTTAAATTCTTGAACAAATACATTTATACATTATTTTATGGATTATCACATATTACAATAATACATCACATCTGATTTACTTGATAGATACTAGACGATATACTCAATTCAAAATGTGACATTTATAAAATGCTTTGTACACAGACTTTAGATACAGACTATGGTTTTGTACATAAACCTGTCAGACTTGGAATTGGGTCTCAGGGACGTAATACAACGTAATACTGAAAGCCTTTCAACATCACTTATATATAACATAACGCACTTGTCTTTCAGGTGATGTCCTGATTCAGATCTCCGAGAACCAAAGAAGACTCACTGTGGAGCTGGAGGGAGCCGTAAGTTACAATTTGTCACTACTTTTCAGTCTCCATTTGATCAAGTTTTTCATATAATTTTGTGTCCTTGCAGTTCCGCTGGTTCAGCACAGAGGTCCTCCAGGAGATGGACAGTAACATCAGACTGGACCAAGATTACATATCAGTGAGTGAGGGGCAACGCAGGGTCACTGCAGCAAAGTCAAAGGGACTCAGACAGAATGACAAGCTGTTATCTCATAATGATCTCCTGGAATGAAATTAATAACTGCAGGGTATCATGGGAATACTGCGAGGCCCTAGAGTGAGTTATCTGATAAATTAATACATTGATATCGCTCATTAAGTCGTATTCATTCTCTGTCATGCAGGGCAGCAGGAGGCACTACGAGATGGAAGTCCACAACCAGGCGGTGGCTCTGGAGAGACAGCTGAGGAGAGGAGCCAATCAGGTTTCTCTATTTCTGAACGCTGGAGCAAAAAGTTCAGCACCAGTGTCTATAAGAGTGTCCTTATACAGTATATTTGGTATATGTGCTGGTTATTATGTTTCCTCAGGACTGTAGCGAGTATATGCAGTTCCTCAGGGAGAGCCACAGCGAGGCTCTGAAGGAAGAGGAGAGGCGATACCGCTTCCTGTCTGAGAAACACTGTGGCCTCATACAAGCCTTCGCCCACCTCATGTATAAGGTAAGCAACTCAAAAATAGCATTTCAGTATTTTGCGGTTTGTTTTGGCTGAGTGACTACAGGTGCCAGATGGGATTTGACAACAGACACTGAAAAACATAAAGCAAAATAATGGTCAAACACGATGACATGGTTTACATATTCAAAAAGAAGTGAGAAATACAAACATTTTTAACCTTAAGTCACTGAATTTTAATTAACCAGCTTCCTTATTAATTTTAATCTATACTATAATTGACTAAACATATATGCATACACCCACACCATACATCCAAACTTGAATATCTACCATGTTTTATTATCATTTTTTTCTCTTTTTTTTTTAAAAAAAGCAAGATAAACTAGACAAAAAATATTTAACTAACCAAAAAAAATAAACAGTAACCCTGGTAAACACCTAAAATTCACAGTGATGTGTAATGATTGTGTGAGACTTTATCGACCCCCTTCCTTTATAGTAACGAAGGTCAAACGCAGAACAGCAGCTTCACATCCACATTTAGTTTCTCCAGCAGAAACAGGTCATTTGTTTGAACTCTGGACTCCCAGCTCGCTTTTTACAACACCACTCTACTAACCCAGTGAAAACACCTTTCCATGATTCATAATGAGGCTGTCACAAACTCCCCTGAGACCGGACCAGGTTCAGGAGCACTGACCTGACACCTCTAATGAGCTAAATATCAGCCCGAGGGCCACATTCAGCTCTCCAACCATAATATTTAATACTAAACTGCTCCTTAACTTCACCAGAGGATTTTTAATAAATCATCTGGAGATAAAATTGTAAATATAAGGCATATTCCAATAGATATGACCTGATAACATCTTACACTGCCCCAACATGAAGAGAGGAATGCAAACCATTTACTGCACCACACTGTGCATCCCGCTGTTTAAATCAAGTCTTTGCCAGATGAATACCAAAGAAAAACAACTCATTTAGAGGCAACAAGGCCATTTCCACCTAAAGAAAGATGAAAAGGTAGTCAATATGAATATAAAATATCTTAGGTAGAAGTCAAACTTATGAGATAAAATGTGTAAATAAAAAGATAAGAAAAACTTACCAAGTAAACATGGGTGTAGATTTTTGAAGGGGTGCAGGGTGCATGTCTCCCTAAATATTTCCGATGTGTCAGCAGGTTTTCATTCCAAGTTGTCCCAAATCGCCGCCTTGATAGTGGACTTTTGTGTGAACATATGACACTCTAGGTGTCCTGCTATCTGCTGTTGACATTCTGGGATGCTGCAACCAATGCCTCATGCCAGATTTTGTTGCTCTATATTCATGTGGGAAGCAAACATCAGGCTCCTGGGTGAAAGTCTGGGGTGTGTTGGACCGATCCACCACACCTGTTCCCCTGTTTGGACCTTCCAGTGCCTTTTATCATATTGTCACCGGTAGTTTCAGGCTGACGCCATGCAGCAGCAATGGCGTATTTGATGATTCTGGCCCGGCATTTCCTTGCTGGTATATGCTGAGCGCAACTTTTTGACCGAGACATGGCGACGTGAGGTGACACAACAGGGGGGCTTTTATTGTTGCTAGTTCTTTTATGTCGGTCTGATATGTGTGGGCCTTAAGCTGATGCAGAAAAGGCAAGAATTGATGCATAAAAATTAACATGACTGCAGGAAATTAACTGTTTGATGCTCAAAAGTTTTTGACCCCAAACCTCGAGTGACTGTCATAATGTTTACTTAATTTTTGCTAGATTTAAAAAGCTCTATATTTTCATCTTGGTGGCACGATTTAGTTTTTTACATTGATAAACAGTCATAAAGACTGTCCAACTGTAGGTGCCTCAGTACGCCTCCAGGCAGTTGTGATGCATTTTTTAGCCTGAAGTGAGCATAAAGTCAGTATCTTTTTATTTGTATTGCATTTGCATTGTCTTAATTTGATCCTGCAGCTTCAATCTGTTTGACAAGATCCGTTTTGTATCTCATAAACACAAAAAAATGTATCAGTCTAATAGAAATGACACAGTAAAAGTGTTTTTATGGCAACAGCAACAGCAGTACTCATATTTGACCATAAATGTAGCAGGCTGCTGTTTATCATGTGAGGATAATAACTGTTTACATAAACATCCATATGAGGCTTTTTTTGCTGAATGAGCAATAAAATAAGCTGCTTTAACACATGTGGAGAGTTTCTTCTAAATTCTTAATTTCTACATGTGTGTGGCAGACAGGAGGTTCACTCCAGCAGAGAGCTGCCGCCTGGACGGAGGAGGCCGATGCCACCAGAGGACCCGAGGCCAGACGACCCACTTCTGTGGAGAACTCGGTGAGTTGAAAGAAATCAGTCGTGTTTGCTGAATTATTAAAGCCGGGCCGGAGCTGTGTTGCATTTGAATCTTTGAAAACTCAGAGAGTATGCTACTGGAGTGATGTTTAATCTTGTCTGAGGGGAATAAAATGAGGGAAGCTCAAATATCTTCTGATGGATAACAGAGTTTGAACCGATCAAAACTTTTACAATTCAGTTTTAAAGTGTCTGAATTCATAAAACAGATATTACATCTGAAAACATATTGTGTTGGGGTGTTGTCTGCAGCAAGAAATGGTCACTTGTACACAAACAAGGAAACTAGTGAGTTATTACAGTGATATTTTTGGTACTATGGCGCCCTCTGCTGGTTGAAGCCTGATTTAATTTGCTGAGAAGGATTTCACCTGTAGCTAAAATAGAGGGAGGAAGATCACATATTTTCGGGCATTAAAAAATTCAATAAGTGATTGTGATACGGCTGTAAATGTTTTTCTATCCAAACACTAATTTTACTCAAAATCTGAACCTTATATATTATTTGAGTCTAAATTTAGCACGGCTCTAAATGTCAAGACGTTGGGATTAACACACAATGGATAATTCACCAGCTGAAAGCATACAGTTCTTTGTATGCAGGATGGTAAATTACCATTCAAGTAAACAACAGACAGCTCTGAGATAAACCCTGTCAGTTTCAGTCCTCACTGGGAGGTGACGTGCCAGAGAACCGCACAGATCCCACATCCTACTGTAATAACAATCGCAGGATTAACATGGATTCTGTGTTTGTTTTGGTTTGTTGTGGGATTTATATTTTGCTTATAACAGAGAGAAACCTGTGAGCTGCTGCAGACTTAGCTGTGCTTCTACAGTTTACAGATTATATACGTTACTTACTGTAACACAGAGTATATAAAACACATGCTGCTTTTATTCATTTGTTCAGATATGAATTTTGCCGCACTATTTTCTGGTGTTTACATGATATATTAACATTGCAGATGAGTGAAAGTCAAGTTGTACCTGTGCACGTGGTTATTGTCTTGGTCGTACAGGTGGGGATGAAGGAGGAGGAGGTGAAAAGGAGCAGAGAGGAGCTGCCCCTTGGCAACATACCATCAAGAGGTGAGGCTTTTTTGTATTTATTTTGAGTTAAGATATGAATTTATTGCATGGGTGTAGGTTTTATTTTAAAATTGGGGGAGACATGTGAAATGTAGGGTTTTGGGGTCCTCTGCCAGAACATTTTGAGGCAGCTGATTAAGCATTGGTATGTGACATGTTGGAAGTGAAACCGAGCAGTGGGATATACTAATGCCACTTACAACAACCAAACGCAGAACTGCAGCACACGTGATATGAGGACCAGTTTTAATAATAATGGTAATTATGAGGTTTATCATGATTATGATTACATTTGCTAATGATAATTTCAGACAGCGGTGCATGGTTGCCAGTCATTTAGCAAATTTTTGTCTTTACATATTTAGGGGGGATGTGTCCCCCTGAAAATACATTCATTACTGCCTCTGTATCACATTTTTCATGTTATGTTTTCCCCAAAAGTATTTCTTTGATATTCATCATTTGCAGCCCATAATGCCTCCGCCTGCACATCATTCTGCCTTCACTCCACCACCGGCTTTATCACTTTTTAAGCCTTTTATCTCTGTTTCTCTCTCTCTCTCTCATAATTTTGCCCATCACACATTTTCATACCTCATCATTTGTACGTTTCTGAGCTGAAAGTCTGTCTAATTACTTGGCGTGCTTATCTAGAGTAAAAATAGATAAAGTGAAGATGTATAAAAAAGAGCATAAACAATCTCCAGAATATTAAATAGTTCTTCTTCTTATATTCCACTTTTCCCCTCTGAAACATGCAGCAGGCTTGTTGGCCCGACTCCACCAGACAGAAAAACAATGCCACCCTCTGTGGTATAATTCAATGACTTGCATCCCCTGCCACCCAAAAATAATTACGCACAGAGTAAGATATTTAGCAGTCTGCTAACCCTCTGAGTTATGAATTCCAGGGCCATAATTAAAGAAATAAATCCTAACCGCTTATATTTTTTAATTAATCATTTCACCAGAGATCCCTCTCTGCAATCAAAGCTGGTTTATCATCAAACTGGTGCTTTAACACGATGTTTTCTCAACACCTAAGTGTTTCATTTGTCATCTCTCCAGCCCCGTCTCCCCAGGGAAGCATTTCTCGCTCTATGGGAGGAAGATCCATGAGGGCGCGGGTGGCCCACCAGCCGGGTGGCTCTAACCCCACCCTGCTGTCTTTCAGCCGGGGAGAGATGATCACCGTGCTGGTTCAACAGTCCAGGAACGGCTGGCTGTATGGACACGCTGACAGCAGCTCACGGTGAGACATGTTCGCCTGAGTGTCTGTCTTGCTGTCTGTTTGTATCTAATGTAAATGTGTCTCCCTGCAAACTCAGTGCGTCTGCTTACAAACACTTTAAGATTTAATGTTCGAGACATGGGTCCTTTTGTCCAAGATGAATACGTTTTTGAGAAAAACTGATAGGAGCAGCCAGGAACAGACAAAAAATAAAATAATATAACAGTGTGTATTGTTAAACTGTAAGGAAATGAATGCAAAAAATAAAAGAAGAATAACACTGTAAAGGCCTAAAGAACAAAGAGAAAAGCACTAAGAAATAACAAATAATAATACAAGACTAAGAGTCTACAGCAACACCAACAGCTCTTTCAGGCTGTATTTAACCCCTTAGGGCCTGCTTTAATATTTCACACACTGGTATCTCTCTGTGCACAAAATGTACTTTTCAAAATCAAATTTTAGAATATATTAGACATTAATATGGTTTTCTGTTTTCTTCGAGTTAATTTTATAACCAACATTAGTCCAAATTATAAATATCAGATATATCAGATGGGTAAAAAGACCTGGGCAAAAGACTGGCAATATCGCCATGACAACACTACCGACAAACCCATTAACTGAGTTAAGAGCTGTTTTTTGTCTTTGCTAATTTTTGTATGCACTGTAAACATTCTTCATGACTAATTTACTGCATCATCTTGACTCTGCGGCTCTTTTGTTTCCAGACAGGGATGGTTTCCAGCCTCCTATGTGGAAGCTGTGGATGATCCTCCAAAGACCAGCAGCTCTGGGTAAACATCAAATAAATGTATTCAGCAAATGTGACTGTTAACCCTTAGGGACTGTTTGTTCATTTTACATGCTTTTCATTATTCATTTTTTGATCATTTGGCTGTGTTAGTGCAGATGGCCTACATTTTTGACAAGATGTGTATTTTTGTTTATTTTGGAATTTCCAGCTCAGCTCCTACAATAAATCTAAAATACATCGTGTAAACAAATTTTTTTGCATTCATACTGTGAAGTGCAAAAATGCAACAGTTAAACTTAAATTATTATTTTTTTTTTATCTCACAGCCACCAGAGCATAAAAACATGCATTGTATTATTATTTTGGGTGTCATTCTGGGCTTTTAGCCTTAGAAATTGTAATTTTTACTATTTTTCAACTGATGATGTCATTATTTACCATATTTGGCATATGGAGAAAATACGTGCTATTTCCACAATGTGCACTGTCACAATCAATGTTGCTGCAAAACATATCCCATGCATGTAGTATATTGGAAATAATTCATTTTATTGTGTTTCTTCATCTAAAAACTATAGAGGCATCATGGCAAAAACCTGGCATTTAATTCTGAAAATGAATGAGTATTTGATATTTGTGACTAGGACTGACATTGGTTGAAAATTAACTCAGAGAAAGTAGAAAATAATATTGATGTATTAACGTATTAATGTATTTTTTGAGCGCAGAGCAGTACGAGTGTGTGTTAAATTTTAAACAGGCCCTAAAGATAAACTAACATTATGTCATGCTAACTTCAGGCTTTTAGGAACATTGTCATATCGTTTTATGCCAGACATTATGGCAAAAAATACATTTTCCAGCATTTGACTGCAAGTTACGCTTGTCATACAGTCAGCAGATGGTCAGTTTAGCATAAAGATTGGAAACTAAAGAAAACAGCCAGAGATAGCAAAAATCTTCCAACCAGCACCTCTAAAGCTCCCTAAAGCTCTGTAATTTCCTGGAGTCTCGCCAGTCAACAAGCGTAGACTTTAGGAAATTACCAGAGTGATAAGCATATTTTTCAACCTCAAATTATTACTTTAATAGCCAAAGTCTAACATTGACAGAGAACCACTTGATTATTTATACTGTGAAGAGTATACTGGCTATCAGAGGAAGCAGGTTTGATTATTTCCCCACAGTTTGCGTTCATCCTGCCTCGTGTCTGTATCTCTCACCTCCCACAGTCCAAAGTACAGAGTAAATTTGCAGCTCCCTCAGGCTGTCCTTATTGTTTTATGGGCCCAAAACTTTTAAAAAGGGGTCAGCGTGAAGTGTAGGCCTGGAATAATAACATGAACTATTTAAGATATTTGGGTGACCCATTGCTGTGAGGAAAACCAGTAAGAGGGCTTAAACTAAAACTCCGCTCAGTCACTGTGGACACACGTCGCAGATAAATATCCAAAATGTTAATGTTAATGTGGATCAGATCCGCTTAGCATATGAATTTGACATGAAATCCCATGCTTCAGTATTCAATATTCTTGTGTTCAAATGTAATCTGCTTTAAGCATGATGGACAACAGACTTTTAAAGACTAAAGCTCAAGTGTCTAATAAAAAAAAAAAAAGATTATACAAAAAATTAAAGTTTTTTTTCCCTAATTTCAGTAGCCCTTCTCTACGAAGCAGTAGCAGCATGAGCAACCTGCTTGACCAACCAGGAAGCAGCAGCCACAGTGGAGCCCCGCCCCCTCCGCCTCCACCACCTCCATCATCGAATCAACAGTACGAGAGGCGACCGGTCACAGCGACTGCTGACAGAAGGGCTGAGACCAACTCAGAAAGCATGGTAAGGCTTACAGTCAGTCTGTCTGATTGTAAATTGATGAATTAATATGAATTTAATAATAGTTAATTGGCTTAACTCTCTGAAACCTGAACTAATTGGCTTGATTTTTTCCAAAAACACAGGAGGAAGTAAATAAAAAAAATCTACCTGAGATTTACCACAATAAAAGACAAAACTGAAAAAAAAAAAACCTGGTAAGAGGTAAAAATACATAAAAGGGAAAAAAAACAAATAAATAATGATAATTACAATAATTATAAATATACTTTTCTGGAAATTCTCCCTTTAATTATTATTTTTAAATAATAAAATTAATAATAATAATAATAATAACAATTATTATTATTATTATTATTATTTTATCTAATTTTTGGGCCATTTTCGTGTCACCTTTTCCTAATTTCTTGCAGTTGGTGAGATATTTTGTTAGGTTGCTCATTGCCTTTTTAGCCCTTGTTTTCAAAAGAAATCAAACCAATTTACTTAGGTTTCATGCATATGAAAAGTGTCTGAATGTAGAACAGGAAAACTGATGTCATTACGGGTTTCAAAGGGTTTGACATGGTCTAGTCAGGTGACGTTAATTTGAAAGAAAAAAGAGATTAAAGTGAGTTTACATTTTTTTAACGTGGGGCTGTATGAGGTTCTCATATAGTCAGTGTTTTACAGACAAACGGCACACCCACAGTTTGGAGAAGCAGGCTGGAGTCTGACACAGCAGCTAAGCAATATACTGCTGTAGACATGTCAGCAGCACATTATTCCCACCTAAAAAAGTCTGTATGCAATATTGAGAGTATTTTCACCGCTTTACCTTTTTGTCAGACAGCTGGTCCAACAATGGTCCACACACAACACCAGGAAAAATACTGGGATGTTTGACATAAGGTAGAAAGACAAACTGACACAGGGAGCAAGGATCACACTGACTGAATACACATGGGAGGCGGCGGATAATTGGAAACAGGTGAAACAGTTCAGGACGGGGCAGATAATCACAGAGCTAGGGCAGGAAGTGAGTATCTGAAACGAGAGGAAAGGTGAGTAACAAAATAAAACAGGAAATAAATAAATGATAAAAAAATGAAAATAATAAATAAATGGAAATGGAATGAGTGTCAGGAAAAACACCTAAGGAGTAATCCCTCTCTAATCAGACATGCAATAGATTTTATAAGTACAGACTAACTTAATAAAATAACAAAATGATAAAATTGGACACAGAATGTGAACATATCCCAGAAATAAGCGGTCAGGGGGTTTGGAGATGTGATGTGTAAACCTTTGATGGTATTTGCCAGTCTGTCCAGCAGGGGCACTGCGGCAGGGTGCTGTTCTCTATGGCGCCACACCCGTCTTTCTGGTGGATGCAGGGAGGAAGCTCCAGCTGCTGATGGTGTATGGGCGACGAGGTTGTGTGCATGTGTGTGTGAGTGTGTGTGAGTGTGTGCTCTTGTTTGGGCATGCTGTAACTTTAGACTTCTAAACTCAAGACCTACTTGAAGTCCTCGTGACTAAATAGGTCTTGTGCGTAACCTTTAAGGTGCTGCAGTGTGAGAATACTGTCATAGTCTATTCTTTGAAGGGTAATTCAAGCACACAGTTGTTTGAATAGTTTCTGTCTCTGTCAAGGACATGCAGACAGTTTAAGTCCATAACTGGACCTATGGTATTTTGTTTCCTAAAGAAAATCATTTTATAGTAATACTCCAAAAATAGTTGGTATATTTAAAGGAAACAGTATTTCTATATGAAACGAATCTCGTGTTTTGTTGAATTCTTGACAAAATGTGAATTTTCTTGCATGCATCCACTGTGGACAAAGAATCCAAAACAAAATTTCTGATGAATTAAGGTTCGCATTTAATAACAGCAAAACTGACTCTCACACCACAACTCATGAAATTTTATCCCAGTCTCATATATCCAGTTTTACACTCAGTGGTTCCCAAGCAGACAGCCCTTTCTGACAGGAAACTTAATGGAAAGTAACACTTATCCATGCATTCTCTTTAAAATCAGACTGCATTGGAAAAAAACTAGTAATTTTTCCTCGGCGAACACGTGAGCTGCTGGTCTACTGCTGCCTTAATAAGTTCGGTTGCCTTAATAAGTTCGGTTGTTTGTGTTATTGTGTGACTGGTAAACTCTTACAACACAGATAACTCAAACAAATGCAGCGGTAGACCAGCAGCTCTTGTGTTCAGCAAAGTAAAATTATCATTTTTGACAATGGGGTTTGGCTGTATAGAGAGCATAAATAAGTTTCACTTTCCGTCAGAGGGCGGTCTGTTTCGGAAGTTTTGCTGTTGTTAAACTCGAAGCCCTATCACTGCAATTTATCAAGGAACTTTGGGATTTTTTGGGGTCTGTGTTCACTGAATTTTTCAGTTTTCTTCATGAACTCAACATAACCTGGGACGAGTAACTGATATACAAACTATCATTTTGGGCGGGTGAAGTCTTCCTTTAAGGGACACTAAGTGAGATATTTTATTTTCAGTAACTCAAAATGAACACAAATATTTGGTCATTAACATTGGTGCATTGGTTTCCTTGACGTTTTGGCATGATCTCTGTTGTTGCTGCTCCCTCATCCATCTCTGCTGTAAAAGTATGATGTAGCAGTGTGTCAGCTGGACACACTCTGGAGCTCACATCAGTGAGCAGCTTGTGGGAGGACCGACTGAAAGCAGAAGGGCGAGGGGTCGAGGGGTCGAGGGCCGGTGCTTGCTGAGCCTCCATTAGTGCATGTGTCCACACTTTGCAGTTTAGGCCCTCACTCACCCGTACCTTACTCACATTTCTTTTTCAACAGAGATCAAAACTACAGGGATCGCCACCAGAACTCTTCCCGAGGTAAGCGAGCGTACCTGTGTCTCTCTCTCTCAGGTTATAAAAATGTTTAAATGGCACTCGTGTTCTCTTCTGCAGAAACTAATGACATTTTTGAAGTATATCATGAAGCCATTAAGTGAGAGAACAACAGACGAGGGCCATGATCTAAATTGCACAGAATTGCTTTGCTTCCATTAGAGTTTGAAGTGCAGTTTAGTATTGAAACCATTTCATCTATGGCCATTTGAGGAAACTGTGACTATCACCCTCACTATCACTCTCACTTCAGGTGAACAGTTTGCTAGATGATGCTTGTAGAGTTTGAAACGCTGTTCTCATCTTTCTTGTTATAACCTTCGCTGTTAGGCTCAAAGATGTTATTTTCTGATATTGCTTTCCTCCACTGTTTCTCTGTCTCTTCCTCCAATATCTATTTTCCTCTCTCCCTTTTTTTTATTTCGAAGGGGTACCAACCCGTTTGCCACCGTTAAGCTGAGGCCCACGTCCACCAATGACAGATCGGCCCCTCGTCTTTATCGCAGATGACATCTCAACCCAGAAACAAATGCTTTTGTTGAGCTTGACAGCTCATTCTTGGCCTTAGAAATAGCAGAAAATATAGTATGTGGTCTAAAGGGAGGAGGTGGACCTTGAATGGAGGCTGTTTTGTCAACTGGCATTTGTCATACACTCTGTTTGCCATAGTGTCCTTCTGCATAGATGCACACAAAGTGGGAAAAATAGGACAAAAAAGTATCCATATTTCATATATCATGGGTTCACACAAGGACTGTAGATTTTAAGATTTCGGTAAACCGCCAACATGTTTTCTTGTAGGCTATAATGGCATTAACCTTTTCTTAATTGGCTCTATTTTTGTGATTTGTAAAGTTGTAAAAATGAATCACTGCTGTACAAATGTGTTTATGTAACAAGCTAATTTGCACTGTTCTTGACCGTTCCTCAGTCATTCCTTCTCTAAAACGTTTGCTTTATTGACGCAGTAATTTTGATGAGAGATGACCTGTGAATGACTTCTTACTTTGGATTTTCATTTGGAAATAAATGATTATTGTTTGGTGTGTATATAGTGTACAGTTGCAACCCAGGTGCCAGAAAAAATGTTGGCATTGTATCTGCATGGTTTCTGCAAACCATCGATAACTGAAATTTGTACATTACGTAGAAGATGTGTTAAAACTTTATGTTTCAACAATGTTGTGGTTAACATGTGGTTGGATTTAGGCACAAACATGCTTAAAATACTCACTTTTTGTCTTATCTTGGCTTGAAATGCAGCCATATCCTGGTATTTAAAAAAAAAACACTTTTTTTGTAACATCCCTGTTGGAAAATCAGTGACAGGTCCTAAAAAGACCCTCGTCTGGAGCATTTAAAGCAGCTGGAACAACAGTGACAGGTCGCTAAAAATCACCCACATGTGGTGCCTTATAAATGCTTGTGAAACAGCAATGGTTTGCTAAATCACAATCGCTTTTGTTGTTTGTTGGTCTCGAGGAGTGGTCTGCAGTTTTAGAAAATGTTTGACTCCATTTCTACAATGTGGGTTTTACTTCTATGTGTAGCTACAACAGAGAGGGTCATTTCTTATTTTAGCGATGACATCATAGCATTAAACAGCCAGTCAGAGTGCTCGATTCACAAAGAAGACCAAAACTTGATTGATTTTATAGGTTTTTTAAGAAAATATGTTTAAAAGTGCAGATTTATTGAGAGCAGCTTTGCATACGTGAGGTGCCATCCACCTTACAATGTGTATGAAACATGAAAATGTAATGTATTTGTAGTTTGTAGAAAAGTACAATGCCAACATTTTCTTCGGGCTGCAGGGCTGACAGATGATTTTAGTGCTGAGAGATTTATGTCATTTATAACTCAGGGATGGATGCATAATAAATCATCTTTTTTATGTTTTAGGTTTTTATTGCCATTGTATTGCATCTCTACCATTTTTCTCTGCACATTCTGCTGGATTAAGCCCATTAATAAATATTAATTGCATTTATAATTTACTTTGGAAAATGACTTGTTAAAAAGAGATGTAACCTCTGGCAGATACTGAAATAACTTGTAAAAAAAAAATAGGATAAAAAGTCTGAGGCAGAAATGTGATGAAAAATGCAACACATTCATGGATAATGTAATACTGTCTTTACAGCATCATGTAATTATTTTAACCAATGTGTTTCATTTTATCAGCAGGTGGCATAATTTACTAAAGGCATGAAGACAAAAGGGATCTATAATATAATATAACTGACAGTAAAATGGTATTAAATAATAATTTAAAGCACCTGACTATTTGATTTTAAATGATAAGTATTTCTCTAAACATTCACACTAGGTAAGCAACAAAGTTAAAGTTTGGTTTAAAAGAAAAACTCTTTTAGTTGTTGTTTTTCTTATGAATGACTCTGACCTCAGCGGTTTGTCGGGACGAGCAGCGAGCTTCTCTGAGCTCCGCTGCATTTCTCTTATTTTAAGTGATAGCCTCTAAGCTTCAGATCTGTGTTTATTTGCTCAGGCAGTAAAATGGCCTACTAAAGAAGATCAGGATTCCCGCGTCGCCTGTTTGGGTCCTCCGCTGGGGATACTTAACCCAAATTGAACCTCAGTGTGAATCCAATTCTGCTAATGGCTTGACGGCATGGCTCTGCTAAACTAGCACAGCACTTCTGAATAAAGGCTGTTTGGAAAGTGGAATAATGTGGCCTCCGCCTCCTTTTTTTCTCTTTGAGTGAAGTTACATTCATGATGCAGAACAGACCGCAGAAAGATGCTCCTCAGTCATCTGTAATTCTGCAGTTTCTTTTTCTTCTGTTGCTGCTTAAGCTGGATTTCCACCGTACAACTGAGTCTGTTTCTGACCCAGTTTTTGATCTGCGTAACTTATTTTAGAATTAGACCGAATTTCAACTTTGTCGTTTTAGCTATGCACTGTACAGCGAGGACCGATACTGACCCAATCTGCTCCCGATCGCACCATCGGACGTTCTAAGGAATTTCTGACATATTAAAACTTTTGCTTGGCTGTTGTCAGGGTCTTGCAAAGTTGAAGAAAAAGTGCAAGTAATCCAGGGTCAATGCCATTTTTCTTACTGCGCCTGTGTGGCAAGCGGAGCATCTGGAATAGAGTCGTGAAGGAATGAGACCTAAAATCCATAAATAAGTTAAATCTTTAACAGTTCTGTTTCCCCCACCTCGATGTCAATGGGTTTTTCAAACGGGTTTTAGGTTACCATGACCAAGAAATGCAAGAAATGTCCCACAAACTGCAAAAAAATGAATAAAATGTGGCAAAAAACTCACCTAAAATTAGTTTTAAAAAGATTTTAGGAAAACTACCGAAACATAGGAAAAATATCCCAAAAACTTATATGTCAAACTATGTCAGATAAAATAGAATAAAACACAAAAAATAAATATTATTTTGGTTATTTTCATGCAATTTTTTTGTAGTTGTTTTTTTTAACAACTTTTGAGCCATGTCTTGTTTAGTTGCTTGTTGCATTCTCCCCATGTTTTTGAAAAAAATAAATAAAAAATAAAATCAATTTGCTCATTGGTGAAAGGGTTTAAAATGAGAACGTTTTACTGCAGATTTGGCCTCAGATGCTGAAAAAAAGGCAGCGATCTTGGTGAATCGTAGCTCTGTTTACAGAGCCTGTCAACGGCCAACCACAATTTTGGACATTTCAGAAATACATCTGAACATCCGACAGCCAGTTAGGAGCATGATCGTACCTCGCTCTCCCCTGTACATTTCATGACAAATGAGACCCTAACATGAGTTGTACAGCTCAAGTATGGGGTCAGAAAACAGGCTCAAATCTTGAAGCGTGTGCCCGGCCTTTAAACCACACAGTCACTGCTAATGAACACTAACAAATGACACTTAAGGGTTATTTTGACCTTCTTGAAGTATAACCCTTTATACATTATTAGGTCGCTACCAAGATATGCTTCACTCGTCCACTTAATAAAAGCGAAGCGAAATGGAGGACGACAGGAGAGAAGGAGAGCTGGATGTGGAGTCAGATAAGAGCGTCACATCAAAGCAGGAATTAACAGAGGAGTCTTAGTGAGTCAGTCTTCTCCAGGCTTTGTTTTTTTCCTCATTTAATTTTATTCTTTCACAGCTTGACCTCTTTCTTCTTTTGGTATGTTTTACAACAGCTCATTACCAGAGGAGAAAGGGACAGGTAGATAGATAGATGGATGGATGGGGTGATGGGAGGGAGTGAGGGGAGCAAATGCAGGAAGGGAACAGTGCCAGGAGTGAAATCGACATAGAAAAACAGAAAGAAGGGAGAAAAAAAAGAAGGAAAGTGAGAGGAAGTGGCTGAGAAAATGAAGAGATAAGACAGGTAAAGTCAGAAATACAGAAGGACATTAAGGTCTTTCTCTTATAATTTCTATTTTCTTTAAAGATCTACTTTATGCTTTCAAATGTGAGGTTTATTCCTGCAGGCATGTTTTTTATATCTATACATAAACAGAAACAAGAACAGTTTGTATAAAAAGGATAAAATAAATAGGATGAATATAGCTGTGGAGGACGTTTGAGGAGGTGTTTGTGTGTGAGGAGGTGGCAAACCACAGCTTACTTCCTATAGTGTAGCATTGCACTTAGTGAAGACAGCAGTGGGGGAGAGTCGAGGAGGAGGACTGTGTGTAGCAGGAATCGGCTGCAGTCTGGTGAGGCCGGGGGTCGGGGTGGAGCGGTGAGGTGTGGGTGCAGAGGAGGAAGAGGGGTCAGCGGGATGTAGCGGTGGCTTGGAGGTGATCTCAGTGTGCTAGACTGTTTATTCTTTCACCAGGGCGGTAAACTCTGCAAGAGAGGAGGAAAAAAAGCTGTCAGGACTTGTTTTCTTTCTCAGTAAACACGTATCCAGTTTTCAGTTATGCACATGGTATTCACACTACGTCAAGTCTTAAAATCAAACTTAAAAAGTGATGTTTTGCTTTGGAAAAAGGTGCAAAATTTGGAGTTAGGGACTGTGAAAAAATGATCAGGTTGGAAGGTGGAGTCAAAAAGTGGAGGATTGTGCATTTACTCTTAACCGAACAAATGATGTTGATGAAATTTTGGGAGGGAGCATGCCCTGGATTTATATTTTATTTTTTTATTTATTGCTTGCGATTGGTTGGACAGGTTTATGGACGGGAACTCAATACTGCAGAGATTGCTACTGCATGACTCTGGCTCAAAATGATGGCACAAACCCAAGGTGAAAGTGGCCATGTCCAGGATATTTTGGCTTCAATTCTGTACATTGAGAGGAAGTAGAAAGTTGGAACAACAATTTTTGAAATTGCTCTCATATTGAGCGAGACAGACTACAATGTAATGCCCACAGGCAGTTAGACACTGTCAATTTTTGTCCACTAAAAGTGTTTGTTTTTACCACTGAAAGGCTTAGATTATTATTATGTCTGAAAACATTATGAAAAAGATCCCCACAGAGGGGAGAGGCGTTTTTCTATTAACCAGAAAAGCCCCAAAATCACCATTGCCACACCAGCAGACCCCTTTTAAACAAACAGTAATTTTATCATCTTAAAACACACTTTCTTCAAAGTCAACAGAAGCAAAATAAAACTCATAAAGAGTCGCCTTTGTTCATCATTCTTCTTTTCCAACAATTACCAACTCTAAAATTGCTGTTTACAATTTCAGGGCTGTTTATGGTTAAACAAAAAGGATCTTCATTCAGTGACACTGGTGATAAGTGTAAGTCAGTAAGTGAAAAAGCAGGTAATTAAGTAAGTAAAACTTAGCCCAGCTGCTTATGTTTACTGAAATTTTGTGCTAATTCCACTTCTAATTTGGGCAAACATAAGGTACAACATTCTCCCCAACCTCGATTTTCAGACAGCCCCTAATGGGCCAAATCATGCAAACTACAATCGCGTTCCTTTAGTATCTGTTTGTCTACAAGCGGGCGTCTGTTGAGCATTTTTAGATTGCTTACAATTAGCCATGCTTTGGTTGTTCAGGTTAATTTCAACAGAATAGGTAATTTTGACAGATGAGGACAGTGTAAGGTAAACAGTGATACATTTAGGCTTTACTTCCTTGGCATTGTGCAGAAAATGACTGTAGTATAAGATCTCGTGTCACACTGTTACATTCTCAAATCACCAACGAGAGTTAAATGAATCGTACGGGGAAACTGCAGTCTTAACAAATGACCATTAAATAAATATGTGAGAAATCACACATTGCAGCAAATGAAGACCATCTTTCTGTTTCTGTTTATGTGTGTGACTTTCTCTCTGCATTTGTTTGGCATATCGTCGTCTGTGTGAATTTGGTGTTTACCGTCAACTCCAATCTTGCCGTCTCCATCCTTGTCGGCTGCTCTTAAAAAGTCTTTGGTTTCCTTGTCTGTCAGGTCTCTGCCATCTTTGGCGAAACCCTTCAGGACGAATCTATCCAGGGATAGAAAAGAAGATATATGTCAAAGAGCACTAATATTTGATTTGTTGCATCTTTAGGGTTATATGTGTGTGTATTTAATAATAAAATAATAATAATAATAATAACGTTATTCATAGAGCACCTTTAAAAAACAGAGTTTACAAACTGTTTTGACAAACACAAGTGAGACGAAAAAGGGAAGAGCTTGGATAAAATTAAAAGCAAAGAACATATGATGCAAGATGCAAGACATAAATGTCAATATAAAATAACACAAAGAAACAGACCAAAAACAACAACAACAGAAGCAATAAAAACAATAAAGCCCCCGAATAAAAGGAAATAAATTAAATAAAACATATTTAATGAGGTAAAATAAATAAAAATCAATAAAAAGAGTATTAGTCTCACTTGAGCTCCTCCTCCTCTATGAAGCCGCTGTTGTCGGCGTCCAGCACCGTGAATACCTTCTTCACTTCGTCAGCAGATTTGGCCTTCAGACCCACCATCTCGAAAAACTTCTTATGGTTAAAGGAATCAGCAACTGCACACATACAAATAAAAAAGGAGACACACAGGCAAACAAAAAGATGCAAAATTTCAGTACAAAAGCACTTTTACTTTTGGCATTTACAGGGTTTCATCATGTTAAAATTCTAACACAAAGTTTGTTTTTTTTATTTCTTGACAGTTGTTCATCACATGCTCATCTGAGTGATGAAGCCCAAAGGCAAAAATGTAATTGTAATAAGCAGCCTTCTAACAGTTTGACTCTTACTGATTGAGAACGTGTTTGCCAGAGGACCCATCAGTTCTGGGTCATGGAACTTCATCTATTCCCATCTGCCTGCGCCATGCGTGCAAATACATTAATTATATGTAAAACAGAAGAAAAAAGTATTAATTAGTTTCATGTTTGTCAGTGCATGACATAATGTTTTTGCCAATATTTTCATTCAATAATGATACAGAGCTGTGGAAGCGGAAGGAGCCGCTGCTTCTGGAAGGCAAAGTCCCAAACAAGGAATATTTATAGTTTCAAAAAGACAAACCCATATTCTTTCAGATATGTTGGATTGTTTGCAATTTTGTTGTTGCACAGCCGTGTTCAGCCATGGAAATGAACAGTTTTTAACCATTCTAGATTTGAACAATGACCCCTGACCAATGCAATCACAAAATATTTAACAAATGTCTGTTTGTCATTCTGTTTTTGGAAAACAGTGTTTAGGAACTGAAAAAAAGAGTACCCCAACACTCTTTTTTGTGTGTATTTATACTTATCAGGTCCTACTAATTCCAAATAGTTATGAGAAATAAAAAATGTATACCAAACAAAGGCTCGGGGCTCAAAAGGATTAAGAAAATCTGAAATGGGAATTCATATCGGAGCAAACTCTTCTGGAGCTACCTGCTTCTCCCACTTGCAGCTCTGATTTCAGTACTTTCACAGTAAGGTGGCAAAATTTGGAGGTTCCACCATGGGTGTGTAGTGATGGGAATAAGTGGTATAAAACCAGTAGTACTTTGTTCAACACCAGCCTAAAGCTCAGCCAAGCTCATTAAGTCTGTGCAGATTGTCAGCAAATTATCCACAGCTCATATCCCCAAAATCTAATCATCCCTGGGGGATAATCCGGCTCACATCGTGCACTTGAGACTAAACACAAAGCTGGATCCCTGAGATTTCTCCATGATTCGTGCTTTTACCTGCAAATGCATCTAGAGCTTTCTTGATTTCATCTTTGTTGAGGATGCTGCTCATTGCCATCTTGGCTGCTGGAGAAAAGAGAGACAGAAAAAAAAGACATAAGGACAGAGAGGGGACAAGGTTAAAAACAAGGTCGCTGGAGAGCAGAGAGAGAACTCGGAGACATTCTCGTATTACACTGGTGACAATCTAGAAATGGAGCAGGAAACCGGGACATACGACAAGAAGGTGATGAGTGACAGAATGAATTAGTGACAGTCGAGGAGGAGTGACAAAGGGAGGAAGGGGAAGGAGATAAGACGGAGGTGGAGAAAGGGAAAGACATGAGAGCAGGATGGTGTCGAGAGAAGAAGAAAAAGGAAGTTCAGTGTTGGGACATCCAAATAAAGGAAACAGGGACAGAACAATCATCGTGTTGTCCGTATCAGTGTCTTCCATTTTATCTGTATGATTCACAGAGCTGTTGCAGATGAAAGCACGGCACACAGTCAGCGGGGGTTTAAACGGGCCATCTGAGTCTTCAGCTGTGTCTGAAATACCACAGGAGAATTCAGTTTGTCAGCCCAGTCCAGATGGAGAATCTTCTTGTACCTCACACTATGTAAGGTGAGCCTGCCTCTTCACAGCCTCGTGGCTTTTTACTCCGCATGTGTGACCGAACCCGATCGCTGCGCAAAGTTGTCACCTTCCCTCGACTTTGATTGATGCCCCTCTGTCATCCGTTGCTATTGCAAACACACGTATACAGCGTGTATACGCATGAAGACGGAGAACACAAAGGGAATGTAAAGGAGTGTGGAGGAGCTGAGGAGGAGTGAGTGACAAGTGGATTAGAGAACGCAGAGCTCTGGTTTCACTTCGCTCATTGTGGTCTGGCAAACCTTAATCGGGATTTGCTGACACACATTATTTCAAGTAGGCTGTAAGACACATGATCGACACTTCACTCAGACATCCACTCAAACCCCACCTGCACCTAAATGAACGCAACACATCGAGCTGTCAGTTGGCTTTGCGTCCAACCAAAACACCATTCGAGGGCCTTAAAGGGACTGTTCACGAAGAAGAGTTCCTAACATGTTCTGTGGATTACGTTCAGTAACCAGGTTAGGATTTCTGGAAAGAGACATATACAGTTGAGGTTTTCAAATGTATTTTCTTGTGCTTTGAGCTCCACAAGCAGAGTGCCATCGAGTTTCATTATATTAGACAGAAGACAAACATCTCTACAGCCGATATGTCCAACACTCGCAAACTCGGCAAAACAATCTAGACTGATAAATAGCACTACAAGTGAGAGGAAAAATATGTGTTTTTAAATTTGGGGTGAACTTTCCCTTTAAAATATCCATAAACATCATCACTCTGCATGGTCTGGCTGTCAGGCTCATTGGATTCTCAGTGGATGTTTTCAAGACTAAAATCTTCTGTTGACACGACTGGAAATCCACATCAAAAACACAACATCAGTGGCGCATAAGCACCGCTGAAGCGTCAAGCCCTTTAAACCGGCTCAGACTTACAGTCTGCACTCAGTGTCCTCAGAACGAGCTGTCCCGTCTGCAGAGGACAGCAGCCAGCCAAACTGCCTTCAACAGGCTGACTAATATCAGAAATTTACTGGCCAAAAATGTTACATAGGCTCCATTAGGGAGTGTGTTTTTTAACTGATTGGTTTCATCCCTCCTGCCCGTTACAATGACTACGGTGAATTCAAAAAGCTTGTAGATGATGTCACGTGGGTGGCCTTGTTCAGTCATTAGATAAAGAAACTAAACCCCTAAACCATGATTTTCTGTTGAAAAGCAATATGTATGGGTATTACGTAGTGTTGTTTTCAGAGGTACTGTGATCCTTTGAAGGAGAACTTACTGTAAACAGCTGTTCTCCAAGCTTAATTAAGTTAATCTGCAGTTAGCCCAGAGCCCTTGTGCACAAATACACAGTAGATACATGCTAACACCTGTCTGTATGTCAGGGCAGCTTACTGTACACTACAGTATGAAAAATCTTTCAACCTTTCATCTCTGTCGTTGATGCAAAGCAGGGAGGACTGAACTGTCACGCAGAAAGGTCACAGTAATGACAGGGTATCATCCTTGTACCATCATCATCACTGTGATCTCTGTGTGCGGCACATATTGCTGAGCTGGCCGTTATCATGGCCCCGTCCTTCTCAGAGGAAATACAGTCTGAGTCGTCTGTACGTTTCCATCCATTACAGATCACTCATGCAGAAGTGTTTTGCTGCATCACGCCTCGAGCTGTGTAACAATTCTAATATCATCTGCTTCATACTTTAACACAGTGTGCTTCTATTTGGCTGCTTTTCAGGCTAATAACCACCAAAACATGTTATTCATCTGGGCTCCATTTAAAATCTGTGTGAAATATTCATCACAGTGCAGGGAAATAATCTGTTAATTACCTGAGAGGGCTCCCGTAATGAAAATTATCATATTTGTTGGCTACAAAGTCAATTAAAAGAAATTAAGACATAACTTAGAAGATAGTAAATACGTCCATGGTTATAATTAATATGAAATGTATCATGGCTTGATCTTTAAAGGTCCAGTATTTAGGTTTAGGGAAATAAATGGAATATTATATTATATTATATTATATTATATTATATTATATTATATTATATTATATTATATTATATTATATTATATTGTTGTTTTTAGTGTATAATCCCCTGGAAATAAGTATCATTGTGTTTTTTCGTTACTCTAGAATAAGCCATTTATTTTTACATGGAGAGTGCCATTTTGCTATGAGATAGGGCTGTTAATGTTTTTGTGTCGACCACCATAGTTGGAAGCTTTTTCACAGTGAGCCAAATTGTATTGTAAAAACACGTTTTTAATGTAGAACTGTTTTATTCAGTGTTTTTACTGGTTTAAATCACCAGGTCTGTTCGTATGGAGAGAAAAGTGTCTCTAAAATCCGATAATTCGGCTCCTGGTAAAAACCTCCTGAACATTTGGAAGTCATGTTATCAGGGAAATCTGAGAAACACTGCTTTCTAACATCAAACTGCTTTATTCAGTATTTTTCTAAGTGTAAATCACTGCGTTTTGGAGAGTAAGAGACCTCTTCAGATGATTCGGCTCCTGGTAAAAACCTCCTTAATAATGAACACTGTGGAAGTCTAAGTGGGAGAAGTTTTGGCTGGTTGCAATTCTCACCAATACATATGCCACCAAATCCCCTTAAATACACACTGGACCTTTAAGTGTCTTTAAATATAAACTACAAACAGATAAATGTTGCTTACCACTGTTAGAAGACTTAATGGATTTCTCTCACTGGTATCACGCTCAGCTCCGGTGATGTATGAGCTTTTCTTGCGGTTCTCTGTTATCTAGTTCAGTAACATGCAGCTGCAAACACAGATCAATACTGAACACTGCTTAACTTCTGTGGCCACACATCCAATCCTTTATCATTATAAAAGCACAACCTCCTTCTTTGACCTTTACCACAAAGGTGGCCGCGGGGGAAAAGAAACAATTCACCGTGAAATGAGGAGGATAAGATTGATTTACCGAGATATCTCAGTCAGTGTGCTGCCAGTGGAACTGTATAAACTACGCCACATTGATTTATTTAAAGGAAAGTATAAAGACCAATCGTGGTTGTGCTGAGCTGCGGTCCGTCTCTGCAGATTTCTGATCGCAGTCGGTTATCTGAAATGCTCTGTTGTTTCTCCGTCATCTAGTTCAGCCTGCCAGCTTTTCAATTTAGCTTAGAGTGAGATTCGGTGTCTGGGATGCATTTTATTGAGTAGGCCCTCTGTGACATTACCCTCCGCAGGGGTCGGTCATCTTTCCTCGACCACCAGCAATTCTGTTTAAAAAGTTAAGATTCATAGCTTGTTATTCTGAGCATTCAGTGTTTCCCACAGGGGGGTCACTGACACACAGCTGTTGCTGCTGTTTGACACGGCACTGAAGGACCGTCTCCGTGAGCTGCTCTCTTCCTGCTCTCTCTGCCCCGTGAGCATGAGCTCGCACTACAGCTGTGGCTAAAATCCAACACCAAAGCGTTTAACAGTCCCAATAATCTCACACTGACACTGAAACAGTTTGACTTTGTTGTTAAACCCATCATTAACCACTAAGTAATGTAAGCCATGTGATGCTAACAGTTAGCCCTGTCATCATGTGTGTGCGTGTGTGTGCAACTTTGTCCCAGGCACAGAGCTCACACTCCCACAGCAGTATACAAGAGAGAGAAAGAGAAGAGCTGATTGATTAAATATGCTGTGCACAGCTTTACAATAATAAGATTTTACCTGTTTCAAACAGTCATATTTGAGGTTAAGTTGAAGTGATTGGATAAAATTGCAAGGTTGCTAAGAAAACACCGGGATCAACCACATTTGCATTACTTCTTGCAATTGCAACATGCTGGGCACTAGCAAGAGAGTCTTGCTGCAATGAAAGAGGCCACGTATCTTTCTCCACTGCTCTTCTAGCGGTAGTGAAAGTGATAGGCTGGTCGAGGTACTGAGGACAGTCCTAAAAGAGTAGCGTAGCTTCTTTCATTAACAACGCTGGCTCAATAAGGAGCGTCTGCAGCTGAGATGGAGAAAGAGAAATCGCTTTTAGTGATCGAAGCAGAGAATAAATTAACAGTTGTCTACGGTAATAAATGTACAGTGTAGATTTGTTTGCTTGTTGAAACATTACAGCATCTGCACAAATACAGTCCAGCCCTCAATGACCGTTGAACGTATTTATCATGTTTTTAGGAATTATGAATAAAATGATTTCTCTGTGCCAATGTAAACACCATGTCTCAAATGTGCCCATAACCTTGATACACCTCTTAAAAAGATTATTCATGTCCATGCAAACACAGTCAGTACATGCAGGACACTGTTGGCATCTCTTCATCATGAGATTGGCCTTTGAATAATACAGTATGTGACAGTGACTGGGGTTTCCTTTGTGGGAAGTCCTATCACCATGATGGGCTCTAGGTGTGGGAAACCTAACCACAGTGCTGCGCTGCCAACTCCCCAGTTTACTGTAACAGCTGCATGAACGTGTGAATATGTGCGTGTTTACATGAGTCCCAAAGGGTGCCAAACAGGCCGGGGCGAAGAGGTGAAAGGCTTAAAGAAGAATGTACTTGCATTTCAAGAAACCTGACCCCCTTATGTTCATTTGACAGTTGTGTGTGTGTGCGTGTGTTTGTTTGTGGGGGGGTCTGTAAAAAGCAAAGATAAGTGGAGAGGGAGAAACATACTGCAGAGAAATATGCCTCTTCAATATCATTGCATGCAGTGTGTGAACTGGAAGTGAACCCTTGTCCTCAAAAGAAATAGGCTTTGAAGGTACTGTGTGTTTCCCCCCTTTATGTGGCTCTGTCAGTGTGTTGCAATGAGTCTTTTAACAATGTGCATTGTGTTGTTGAATCATTGTTTTTATGTGACTCATACACCCGCGGTGCTTTACGCTGTTTTAAGTTTAAACAGAGGTCAACCAATATTGGGATTTCTTTTGTAATGAATAGCTGAATAAAAACAGCCGTTCCTCCCTCTGTGTTTTTGGTGACTAACATAAAAAACACACTTGATATAGAGATATCTAGAGAGATAGTAGGATTTGGATTATTAGAGTATTGGTGGTCTCCATTGAAAACATGCTTCAAGCCCAGAGAGGATCAAAACAATAAGACAAATGAAAAATATTAACAGGTCTATAGGTTAAAAGAGATCTTAAAAGCCTCTTGAATAATGGTCAGACTGCAAAAAACAACATTGTTGTCATGAAACGCAAAGTTTAATTGATATTGTTAAAAAGCATATGAAATGATAGCATGTGGACAGTGCTTGGACAGTGAAACTTTGATAAATTGCATATTTATTTATCGCTAAGGTCCAGTGTGTAGGATTTGGGGCGATATAATGGCAGGAATGTAACATAATATGATCAAATATGTTTTATAATCATCCATATGTTTTTGTGTCAGCCACAGTAGTTATCAGCCCCCTCCAAAATGAAAACAACAACATTGCAAACAACACTGATTTTTAAGATGATACTGCTTTATTCAGTGTTTTTCTCCGTTTTAATCAGTGGGTCTGTTTGTTTTGGAGAGGAAGAGACCTCTGCGGATAATTCGGATTCCTGAAAAAATCTTCTGAACATCAGAATCTTAAGTTTTTAGAAAAAAAAGGTTCACACATTAGCAGGTGCTGGCATAGCGGCCCGAGGAACAGTGTTGGAGAAACACTGATTTATACTCAAATACTGTTATTCAGTTGTTTTATCAGTTTTAAGCCCCAGGTCTGTGTGTTTTGGAGAGGGAGCGACCTCTGTGGAGAATTCTGCTCATGATAAAATCTCCTGAACATCTGGATCTTAAGTTGAAAGATTAAAAAGGTGAGCAAACATTTGCAGGCACCAGGATAGCAGTACATCTCTGACAAGCCGAACAGCATTTGAAATACACTGATTTGTAATGGGACAATTCAGCTTTTTACTTGTTTTGAAGAGGAAAAAACCTCTGCCGGTAACTCTGCCTCCAGTAAAAACCTCCTGAACAATTAACACTTTGGGAATCCTAACTGCAAGTTCATGCTTGGCACAAAGGAGAAGTTTCAGCTGGTTGCAATCTGTAATCCTCACAGCTAAATACCACTAAATCCTACACACTGCTCCTTTAAGTAAATTTACAACAAGTTTTAACATGTTTCTTGTCCTATTTCCGTAAAGAGACCAATCTGCTGTAGTTGCATCATTTATCTAAAGAACATGAATGACTCTTAGAGGCTGTTTTCCCGAATCAAAAGGGCCTCAAGTGATTTTCTTTCTCTATAAAAGCTCTTTATCTGAACGGCTGCTGATCTGCACAGTTGATCTTCAAATAAACTCGAGGGCTGAATGTAGCCAGAGCTACCTTTTCAGTGTGCATTACATTGTCTATTGATTTTATGGAGCTGCTGATAGAGAGGGACTGTACAATGGTGTTCATTGTCACAGCCACAGCTGTGCCTCTGTTTGTCCTCTGTGTTTCTCTTTGTTTTCCACTCCTCTTGTCTTCACTGTCCTCGGTTTGTCTCTGTGAGAACATTGTGTGTGTATATGTGTCCGGATGTTGTTTTGCAGCTCACCTGGACCAGGCCTACCAACACACCTGTCTGCAATCAGCTCATTACCTCTACTGCCTCACCACACACCTGGCAACAATCACCCCATGAACTCAAAATTCATCTACTCTCCTTTTACGAGGTCATCCTTATGTTCTATGTTTCCCGGCTCTATATTCTCTCAAATATGTGTTTCGCCAATAATAAGAGTTCTCACAGAAAAGTAGGTCGTCTCTGTTGCAGAAAGATGCAAATAGTTTTGAAACTGGTGCTACATGACAAGAGAAAGAAGGGAAAAGAGGCCATGGCACTAGCTTTTGCTGAAAACGATCGAAAACCCATAGCTACAAGAAAGCATCGGACCAATAAATGCTCCCAAGTGGTATGGCACCCACTTCCTGTTTACAAACTTTCACCATTATGGTGAAAAGGGGCATTAAAATATGTTTTTGAAAACATTTTAGACAATAAATAGGCAGTGCAGTAACATAATCTTGATTTATATTCAATCAGCACTACCTAGTTTTACTGTGTGATTGGATTTCGGAGTTTGCAAAACGCAGAGAGGGGTGGGCGTGTGTCTGGATCAGCTATATTTGGCGGGCAATACGAAAAGTACAAAAGTACAGCCTGTAGTTTAAACAATAGCCCAAGAACAAGTCCTACTTTTGATACAAAGCTGGTTGAAAATCAGCAAAGTGTCCCATGAGATACTTTTCATCTGCCTTTTGTAGTGATAAAAAGTAGAACGGTGTACATGTCCAATACACAGTATGTTTGAAGCACTCTGAGATGCAATTCGCTGGAGCTACATCCTCTCAAAGATATTCTGTTTCCCTTCTTCTGTTTTGAGCATGTGGGTCTAAACTATAAACATATATTGTGAGAGATGTGTTATTCAAATCACAAAAGAACAAAGGCAAATGGAGTTTGAGTGGTTAAAATCTGTTAAACCAGCGTGGAGATATTAATGTTGGAGGTCAAGGAAACTGTCTTGCCCCCAATTTGAGGGTGTGGGTTAGAAAGACACAAGAGGCCAAGTCATACTGACCCAGGGAAGCATACATTGAACATTTGACCTTGAGAAAAACATTGCTTAAAACCTTTAAACCCTCTGGAAGGTCTATTTAATGTGTCATAATCAGAGGATATTGAGCTGAGGAGCATAGGACCCTGAGAACGTAGATATGCTCTCACTTATCGGCAGATTGTTGTTTCACTTAGACTAAGCTTTTGTATCTTCGAGACGCGGTAGTTGTTATCAGTATTAATGCTTGTTTGTTCCCAGTGCTCCTGGATTCCTGTTTTCTACCTGCCCGCCTGCCGCTCAGCTGCTCTACAGTCATCCCCTCTCTTTAACACCAGTACTATTGCTATTACAGTAAACCTGATGAACTGCAGCCTGCATCTTTATCTGCGTGCTGTGCTTAGGTCTGCTCACAAACCAGAAACCTCACATTCATTAAAAGGTAAAAAAGCAAACACACACACACCCACACACACACTCCTAGCAAGGAAAGACTGGATTTGATAAAAGTAGTACAGAAGCCTGGGGATCGTCTGGCTGTTATCACCACTGTCCACTGGCTAATCCTCTGGCAGGTACAGGACAGGATAGATTAACCACACAGTTACAGCTTGGCAGCAACAATAGTCCTGTGGTGTGTGTGCGTGTGTGTGTGTGCATGTGTGTGTGTGTTCATAACTGCACAGTATTTAACTGCCTTGATTTACTGTCAGTTCGAGAATTATAAATGTATTATTTGTGTCTTCAGTTTCTTTTTTTTTTTAACCACATCTTCCTTACACAATCGTTTTAGTTACGTGCTTGTAATAAACTGTTACTGTTTATACATTTTAGTATAAAAACAAGACTGCAGTGGTGGTGCGGCAGAACCAGTGAGGAGCAATGACAACAATGGCGACTGCTATACAAAATGGGATAGATTCTGCTATCATGGCTGTTCTAAATCTTCTCAGTATCACCTACCATTGTAGTTTGTTTTACTTTGCTCTGCAACACTTTACACAGCAAAACAAGTATGTTGGCTTTATATCAGTGTCTTAAAATGACGCTGAATTCAGGCAGATACATTGGTCTCTAGGATTGAATCCTCTTCCACTACAGAAATAAGAGTGGACACCATGCCAGACTAAAGATGTGACATTTAGAAATTTAGAGTGTCAAACACTGAATTTGAGGCTTTTATGGATCAATTTATGGTGAAAATATCTTTCATCAAAATAAAAGGCCTCTGCTGCTTTCATGTTTCACCACCATGAATGCTGAAAAGCACATACAAGTTTTGGACCAACATATGCTGCCATCCGTCCCTGCTTTTTCCAGCACGACACATTTGTATGTGGTAAAACAGCGTGGATTCGTTGGTAAAGAGAATGGCCTGCCTGCCGTCTTCCATATAAAATTTATGCTGCATGATGAAGCGCAAAACATGACAGCGGAGACCCTGGACTGTTGGGCAACTAAAATCTTCAGGAATGGGAAAGAATTTCACTTTTAAAATGTCAACAATTACTGTCTTCAGTTCCCAAACTTTATGAGTGTCAAACTCTTTCACAACTTTTTTGAAACCTGTTGCAGGCATCAAATTCAGAATAAGTGTATATTTACGAAAAAACATCAATGTTCTTCAATTTGAACATTAAATGGCTCATCTCTGCACAGTATACAACTCAATAAAGCCTGAAAATGATTGGCAAATCATTGCATTCTGTTTTTATTGAAGCTTTACACAGCGGCCAACATTTTAGAATTGGGGCTGTATATATGTGCTGCTAGCATGGCTAAAAATGTGAGTGTATATGCCATACTAACAGACTCCTACTTAAACTGTAAGCACTATTAAGATTCATAATCTAATAAAGTCCCAAACTCTAATGAGATGACTTTGCAAAACACATATGCGATGAAAGCAATCTAAAGCATGCAGACTCGACTAACATTTGCATAAAATATTACCAAACAAATTAAAGATGTAAATTCCATTTAATCTGCCATCGAAAGCAACAGTGTTATGAGTGTTAAAAAGCACACATATTTCATTGTGACACACAAACAAAATATTATGTGTCCTCGTCATTAATTAACTGAGACTGCATTCACTTAAGCATTGTTCTGTCCATGAATATTTATATTATATAATGCCTCTGCAAGATGAGTACATGTAATGTTTTAAAAGCTCTGTGATCAGCGACAGAATCAGAAATTTATTCTGAAGGGGAGACTTTCAGTGCATCAGCATTTTGACGGAGTTGCATTACCCTGGAGCACTGGGTGGAGACTGGATTCAATCTCATTAGGTGTAATTAAAAATTTGACCTTGAAAGAAATCACAAGCAGGCGCTGCAACAAAATGGGCTCTTCTTTTGGCAGCAAACCGCCGCTATCAGAAAGCAATTACCTTGTTGTTATACTGTATCTTTATCTGATCTCATTCTATAAAGGAGCCTGTAAAAGAAGGTAAATTGCATTTTTTCCACACGTCTCTTTATCTATCACCTCTCCTATTAGTTTATTTTATCACTGCAATTGATTGCAAATGGACAAGAATTGAAGAACTGCTGTGATGTCGATATCCACTATAATACACCCATCCATTCAATATGTGCATATTTGTGCCTTGTGATAACCTGGATTTTTTAACCCTTTGAAACCTGAGCAGATGGGCTCGATTTCTTCAAAAAAAAAAAAAAACATGGGAAGAGGGAAATGAACAACAAAAAACCCCAAAAAAGAACAAGAAATTAGTAAAAAACACAAGAAAATTACCTGGAAATGAGTAAAAAATAAATACATAAATCAGGAAACGACTTGGGAAAAAGTGGTTATGAATTATAATAATTCTGTGACATACTTTTAAATATTTAGTTTTGATAATTACAAGTATAGTTTTTTTGCTAGCTTTTCTCTTTTTCCCCTCTACATTTTTCCCTAGATTCAAAGATTTCAGTTCTTCTGAAAGGTGTCTGGAAGCAGGAAAGTGGGTTAAGATCCCTGAAAACATGCGATCTGCTGCCATATCTCTCATCTGTCTCTTTTTTATTTGGTCAGATCTCCCTCTTACCTTATTACTTGGCTGACGGGTGTTGAGGGAGAAGGGCCAGAAAGGTGCAGGCGGGACGATCAGTAAAAGATCAGAGGCTCTGCTCTTTCTGTTTTATACAAGTCCTCCTCAACTATTTTGGGATGAAAAATGGGCGCCCAGTTCAGCACGGGGTCAGTGATATACGCTGCTAAGGCCGGCCCGTATCGCTTTCCTGACTGCACTCATGCTAATCAAACATGACTATTAATAATCGTCAATCTCCACCTCTCTCACCAGCAGGACTTCTTTTCTCATGCTTGCCTTTTCTCACCCCTCCCTTTCTCTAACACTCCCTCCTTCCTCCTCCCAGCCGTTTGATTTCTCCAACTAATTTTCTCCTCCCACCCGAGGGACACTGGCTCTGTCCTCTAGTCCCCCCTCTGATCCCATCTCTCCCCTTAGCTTTCTCTGTGCCTCTCTATCTCTCTCTTCTCTTAAACTTTTAATTTTCATCGACCAATTCTTTCCTTTAAGGCATCATCAGTAACAAATGACAAGCCCCAGACCTTCTCTACTTTCATCACAAGTGTCTTACTGTACTAACAGATTGGAAAATGCTAAACAAAGCCTTTTTTGACAAATTATTGCAATGAAAAACATGTTACATCAGTGAAATTTTAGGTTTGCCAGGTCATACCATTCTTTTATGGTACAAAAATTAGTGGCTCTCAAACTTTTCCATGTCAAGCACCTCTAAATGGATACACATTTGGCCACAGATCCCCATTTGATATGATTTTTATTCAAGGATCTCCATCTGGTTGTTGGTAGATATATTAAGACCAAAATTCGCTCAGTGCCAACTACAGTTGAGAATGAGGTGAAACCAAAATCTGTTTATAGTGATTAGCCAAAATGACCGGCACACGGTAGAGGAAGTCTTGGCCCGGAAATCTGCACCAGATCAGCCTGAAATATTGGCCGTATGATGATGGATTCTCTCTTTGAACTCTTAGTCTAGTGATATTGGGCTACCTGGTTGGCTAGCTAGATAAAAATGATGTGCTCATCTCCCTAGTTGGGTTACTACCCCAGAAACAAAGCCGTGATCTGAAGCCAATTGACGTAGTGTCTAAATAGCCACTTGGCAAGACATGTCCTGCAAACTGCAAAAATAATATTAAAAATTGACAAATAAAGTATCTGAAAATAAGTGGTGGGGGATTATAGAAATTATTTAAAAAAATAGGGAAAAAATGTCCAGAAAAAAATGTTTTAATTTTCTTAATTATTTATTTAAAAATATTTTACAGAAACAAAATAGTGCTTTCTCGGGGTAATTTTCTTTTTTCTCTTTCTTCCTTTCTTTGCTTATTTTTCGCTTGGTTTTTTTGGGCCACCAGTTGCTAGTCGCCCTCTTCTCTTGTTTTTGAACGAATTCAAAGCCAATTTCGTCACATTTCAAAGGGCTAAACAGAAGGTTTGAGGGGTTTTAGGTGTGATTATTGTGTAAAATCAATAGACCTGCAGAGATCCAGAAAACTTCCATGGTTCACTATGCAGACTTTTCTCTGCAGAGAAAGAATCTGCAAGGGGCCCCATTGCTCTTCATCGTTAACCTCAACAATAAAACACTCTGGCATTGCCAGGCTGCATATCCCCCCGGGACAGTGCAGCACTCCTTTCTTAGAAATCCTCCCCGAGGCTCACTTATAGATGAGAAGTGATTATAGATCACAGCACCCATCAGCTGTTTCCACCTGCGGTATCCCTGAGGAGCCTCTCAAACTGACCTTTAGGAAGTGCTTAGTTTTGAGAGGCAGATATGAGACTTAAAGGCTACTGTCTATACGTGAAAGCCATAAACAAGTTTTCTTGGGAGGGATAGATTTATGTGATCTTAAGTGTCTGTGCGTGATGTGAATGTTTGTGCGCTTTGGACTTAAGGAAATGTCATGAGTGTGTAAGAGTCATGAAAACAGGAACGGGTGTTCTCTGTACTTTTAACAACAGCTGGTATATCAGTTACTGTCAAGGTATTATATTTATGAGACAACTAGACGTTTTATTGATATTGGATGGGTTTTTTTTGGCCAGAATTATTTTGAAGGTGGCAGAGATTTATTATTTGCAACTTAATTATGAGATGTTTTGTTAAAGCTCTTACATGCCAGGATCTGTCCTCACCAGAAAAATGACAGGATGGGTCACTTGAGCAAACACTTAAAATGATGTATGTTTACTCACAAAGCCCTCTCAGTGTTTGAATATTAGCTTTACTCAGGAGACTTGACCAAGGACTGTATTACAAAGATGGACGACATAACACAGGCTACACTCATGCACTGTTTGTACATTTTCCTACTAAAAGTAATGCACCTAAATTTATTAATATGGGTCATAAAGACAGGACTTTCCACCAGAATTTTCTCAAGGAGACCGGTGTTTGTAACTGTGTGAACTTTGAGTAATTTTAAGGTACATCCTCACAATGTCTCTTTTCCTTAAACCTTACCTCCATAACTTTACGTTAAGTACGTAAAGTCATTTGTGGGGTGCTAGTTTGTAGGGGATTACACAAACCATCCTGTGCATTTTCAAAGGATATATTGCATGGATGTATTAAGAAAGTCTGGATACAGCTATGGAGGTGGGGCTCTGTTAACTCCTATGAGAGCTGTTTCTTGGCCCATGACACAAAAAAGCCCTTTTTTCAGGTGTAGAATACCCAGATCTATGGGCCCATGAAGCTTGTGCATGAGAGACTTACGACGTCCGAGTGCAGTTGAGCGTGCCCGAGCAGGTAGCTTCTGCCGGCAGAGCGACAAACTTCTGGTTTAGCACTTCACTAGCTTGAATGGGGGTTTATAAAATTTAATCTTGCGGCTCTTTTAGACTGCACAAATGTTGTTTCGGCAGGGTTCTGACCCTCACAAAAAATTATCCACTGATTTACAAATTTCTTTTTTCCAATGTAAGTCAATGCAAAAAAATCTTTCTGGCTCCAAATGTCACAACCGCAAGATTAAAGTGGCCATTCGCAGGATATTTTGGCTTCACTTTTGTGCAGTTGGTGAAAGAGGAGACGCATCATCTCTCTTTATATACCGTCATTGGTATCGACCACAATAGCTCAAAAACTGCTCATGGGAGTTATTTTGAGAGCAATCATATGGGTCATTTTGGCAGATACTGACAAATTACCTATTTTCACTATGATGTGAGGAAAGTTTGATCAGCAGCTCTATGAAACTTGCATTTTACTTTCTCTTTGTCTCTTTTCTGTATTCCCCTTGGTGTAACTGCACAGGGACATAACTCCCAGCCTAATTCACAAACCTTCCTCTCACAGCTCTAAATCTTTAACAACTCCATGCCCTTCCTCTCTCATCTCTTATCTCATTTTGATGCAACCTTGTGACTAGTGTTCTCTCCCTTGTTCTATGCATTTGCTGATATGCTCGTCTAAATTCATAAGGGCCGCAGAGGGGGATGCCTTGACCCCCATGATGTGCCAGGGTGCTTCTTGCAGTTCTCTTTGGGCTGACAGGGGGCTCAGCAGGGGGACGGGAGGAAGGAGGGAGGGGGTGATGGAGTAGTGACATGCAGAGCCAGAAGGGGAGATAGAAGTAGATGATGAAAGAGGGGGAATTAAAAGAAGAATGGCAAAGAAGAGAATAAAAGAGGAATGCCAACAGAGCAGAGGAGAAGTGAAAAGGGAGGGATGAAGCCAGTGAAGTGGTAGAGGGCTAAAGGTTGACAATGGACCTCACCAGGGAATGTCGATGTTCGATGAGGCATGGACAGCCGTGGAGGGTCAGGAGGAGAAAGCAAAATGACTGAAAATAAGGAAGAGAGCATTCACGTCCTGGGTAAGATAACATCTCACCCAAAGCCTGCATACTGTCTGACAAGAAAAACCATCTGGGGTTGCTACCAGAGAAAAAATGGAAACCTTTCATACTTTTTCCCTCTATTCTCTTATCAATGGCAACAAGGCATACTTCTACTTAACACTGCTTTTAGCTAAAAAGCATCCGAAATCTTGTCCCAGTTGTCCCACTGCTTCAATTTTTTGATTATCCCTGCATCACCATCATTAAAAAGACTTTTGGCTTGTGTGAATACTTCTGGGACTCTTGCTCGTAATGGTTTGTTTGAGCTTATCTCAAATGATGTGTGTGCTTACTGGCTGGCTTATTAATGCTGAAAATTACAACATTCCTCACTGGTTCATTTACAGTGTTTGTTATTTGCCGTTGGGGCTTTCTTAGCAGTCATGCAAACCATCACCAGATCTATTGTTAATCACGCAAACAAGCACTGCTCATTCTGAAATTCTCCGGAGGGTATCCCACTTTAGGTCTGAGACAGTTAGTCAAATGATATTCGAGTATTTGTGTCGCGGAGCAAACACGTAATTCTAAATTGAATATGTTAAAATTCCAAATATCCATTTTCATGACTTCAACTGGCCTATAAGGAGCAAGACCCAAAGGAGCCGTTGTTGTACTCAAAAAAATAATTTCAGCTTCTTGTATCTCATTCTTTTGCTCACCGGCCAAAGCTTATGACCATAGGTGAGGCTTGGAACATAAATTGAGTTGTAAATCAAGAGCTTAGCCCTCCAGCTCAGTTCCTTCATCATCACAACGGTCGCATGCAACATCCGCATCACTACTGATGTCACACCAAACCACCTATTGATCTCACGCTTCAGTTTATTCGTGAACAAGATCACCAGACACACGAACTCCTTGGTGTGAGGCAGTAACACTCTCCTAACCCAGAGAGGATAATCCAAGTTAAAATTAGATTGAAAATTTGGGATTAAATGCATGTGAGTCTTGTGATTTAATATCTATAACACTACTAATTTGTATTCATTTCTGCTATTGCATTGTCCTCTCTTTTCTACATACTAAATAAACTTCTGGTAAAACTATTTCCTGCACAGATTTTGATTACACATAAGATTACTTTTTCATTACATCCTGTAACTTTGAACAAAGGGACGTCATTCTCTGTATCAAATAGGAGGATAAAACAAATTCCAGGGAGGAAAAGAAGAGTGATGCAAATAAGAAGAGGCAGGAGACAGCAGAGAGAGAGAGAGATCCCTTTGAACCTGAGTCCAGGTAAGCCGACATAATGCAGACACATTGGGAACCTCTTTGAGGGTAGCATCGAGAGACAGAGAGAGACAGAGAAGCTGTGTTTCCGGCCATCTGGTATCTGCACAGTTTGATTTTGCACTCTAAAAACTATGCATATATGTGCCAGAAAACACCTAAGTATCACAAATTGTTATTTGACTAAAAGGTATCCATCTTCTCTGCTGAACCTTTTTGTCTTCCCTCCTGTTCACCTGTGTGCAACACCAGTCACTCTTTATATTTTGCTCAATTTATCTGCTGTTTTGGACACTGTCAATCAATACTTTCTGTGAGACAGTCAAGTTTCATAGAGGTACCTGTTTTCACTACAAGTCTGGTCTCACTCCCAGGGCATCAAAATACATCACTTGGGTATTGCAACCATTAGTGTCCATATGAGATTCATCGGGCTTTAAAAAAAACTCCAGTGTAAACCTATTCGCATCATAATTAGATGTTAAAAGCAATTACAATTGTATAAAGATGCATGGAAGTCCAGGGTGGGTGGAAGAGGAGGTTGATGGGTCCACCAAGCACAAGTCAACCACAATCTTTTTCTCACCCTAACCAAGTTGTTTCGTTGCCTTAACTTAACTACTGACCCCCTCTTTGTCATGTGAGTTGACTTTCGTGAGTTACTGCTGACCCGTTTCTATGTCGAGATCTGCCAACACCTTCTGCATTCAGATACAAGACAAAAACAAGCCCTGATATCATCAGGCGGATGCCAGGCCTTTGCCAAACTTCAACATATGACAAACAGGGATATAGGGGTTAAACCCTTGTTACCCCTGTTCTTATTATAAACCAGGTCCCTCTACCTTGACATCACATCTCAGAAGTTAGCCTAGAGTATTGTTGTCATCTTTTCAATATTACCTTCAATGCCTTGCTATGCAGATGACACTGAATTCTACTTCTCCTTTTCAAGGTTAAAAAATGTGCCTGGGTATGTCTGACTGAAATGTCAATTTGCCCTCCACAACCTCTTTCCTCCTTTGAAAGTCTTGCCCAGGGCATAATTCTTAGGATTATCCTCGACAACATCTTACCGCATCTTAGAAAAAAGGTACATTATCATATAGAACAGGTTGTAGCAACAGTGCACGATTAATATTGGATGACATATTCTTTATACTTGGCTCTTAATTTGTGATTCTCCTATCCTTTAGTTCTCTATCCGTCTCTTATCCTCTATAACCACAAGGTCAACTCTGCTTTTTTTAGCAGTTCAAAAAGTTCTGTCAATTTCAAAACACTGATGTTGCCTCTGCACTGCCTCCGCTCGATATTTGTTCCTCACTTTGTGCTTGGCTACCAAACATACATTGTCGATCTATTTGTTATTCTTTTATTTATTTCCAGTACTTCTTATTCAGTGGTTTGAATCGCTGGATAAGAACATCTGCTAAATGCTAAAACAGCATATGATGGTGACTGAGGTTGCAGGTCTATGACTTCACTTGTGCTCAGTACTGTACAGGTTGTCTTTGCACAGCAGGAAAGCTTTCTCTTAACATCTGATCCAATTATGCATTTAGAACAAAGTTCCACCATCAGCATCTTTTTCTGACAAGCTTTTGCATTCAGAGGGAGTTAGTCTGTGTGATTTATTTCGTTCGGGGCAGCGTAAAGTGCTGAAGTCTGTGCAAAGTGACAGGCTTGATAGACACAGACATGATTGAGGAAGAAAGACATGATTAGGAAGATTGCATGGAACAAATACTGAAGTCGAGACTACCTTAAATGTAAGTACTTCTACCCAAAACAATACTTCTGAAGCAAAAAGTGTTTTGATTTAAAGAATGCACTCAGATTTCAATGTGATGTTTGCACGTAAATGTCACAAACCATTTGGGCATGCTTCACTTTGCCAGTACTGCGAGGAAATAAAGCATTTTACATTATAACATCAACAAATCAACAATATGTGTTGTATGAGCCATTCCAAGACCATAAAATCCATAAAAACAACTGAAAGTAGTTGAAAGAATATCTAAATATGTAAAATGTCAATACGCAATGGCACACCTTTTCAGAATGTATCATGGCACGCACTCACAGGCGTCTTTTAGAGAGAGAGAAAGAGAAAAAGAGCTGTTATATGGCATCATCTCCGTCCTCCAAGAGCACTATTACATTACTCTGTCTCAGCAGTTATTTTTCCATCTGTCTCTCCATCACACTGTAAAGGTGCGGAGCAACAAAAAAAAAGAGTGGACTAAGAATGGCAAGGGAAACATGAAAGGCAGAGATGGATGAAAAAATAAAGAGGGAGAGAATAGAAGAAAAATGGAAAAAAATATGACACGTGCTGAGCAGAGGATAGATAGATAGATAGATAGATAGATAGATAGATAGATAGATAGATAGATAGATAGATAGATAGAGGGGGTAAGAGTGACAACAAAAATGAGAAATAGACAGGGAGAGGAGAGGAATGATTTGCCTCTTAATAGGAAATCCAATCCAATCTCATCCGCTGTCTGTTTCTGTGTGAGTGTATCCAATGTGTATATGTTCGCCTGATGCTCCTGCACCTGCTTAATCATTGTTCTTTCTGCATAAACACTAAGGCATCCCAACAAATGTTCCCCCTCTTAGACTATATAATAAGGTCCTTTAGATGCAAAGGACCCGCTGCAGGGCCAGCAGTTATCAGAGGTACAGAGATACCAAGGGACTTAGAGGACAGAAAGACTGATTGACCTGTCGGTATACACAGAAAGGAACGACGCCTCAGCAGATAGGATGGCAAAAAGAGGAGGCAGAGGGCTGCACGGAGGAAAAGAAGATGTGTTTAATGTGATTTATAGAGGGGAAGATGTATGAGCGTGGAGAAGAAAGATTGTCAGGCATCTTTCCACGACTGTGCATTGGTCTGCACAGTCTGGAAGATGAGATCTCAGGTCAGTGTTGGAGTGATCCAAGCCATGAAGTGTGAAGGTTGTTGGCAGCATCTTTATTTATTTTTTTTAATCTTTATCACTATCATCACTTTATCTCCGCTGTCATCATTGTTGTGCGATGAGGTTGCGATGAGCTGCTGGCTTATGCTGGCCTCACGCCAAATTACTTTTCAAACAGTTTCATTGTCGCAGACATAATTTCAATGTCAGAATATAACCGTCAGAGTTTTGCAGGAGTCGTGGTGTGCTCCTGGGATCTCAATCATCTGGTGTCAGGGTGGTCATAAAACTCAGTCCAAGCTGTTTTAAGGCAGTTTTTCATGGGAATTTTGCAGCACTATTCTGCCTCAGGGCTCTGTATAAAAGCTACGATCAGGGGACAGAGTTGTCTCGCCATTAAGTGCAGAATTGTTTGTGTGAAAGAAACAGCCAGCAGTTCGCGATTATGGCCAGTTTGTACACAAATAAAATGTATCTTTATGGATTATATTGATGCTGAATGGAGAAGAAAACTGTCGACATGATGCTTTTTATCTTGTGTTTCTAGAGTTATGTGTCCACCAGGAGCAGGATGGGAAACTTACATTGTCTTTAGATGGGAGAAGGTGTCAGACTTAAATTATTTAAAAGTTTTTTGATTGCTGATTTTCAAAAACACACCAGAGTACAATTATAATAAGCAATATTAGCGTCACTACAAGACTAAAAGCCTCTGATTAAAGAGAATTATTTGACATTTTTCTAGATGCTGTTGAGATCGAGGGATGTGGTGACATTTGTACATGTTGGGTGAAAAGCTGCACCAGTCAGATCATGGTGATGGAAATCATCCAAATACTCTTCTACAATTTAATATGCTATCTAAATCATGTCCTTTCAAGTGTGTGTCAGTGTAGGGGAGTTATTCACACAGTATCTGGTGCCGGCCTTGGCTGGCAGTTTAGTGTGAACCCCGGCAACAGGTGTCTGGGAATAGTTGAGACTGACTTCAGACGCAATATGAGTTCTAACACCGTGTTATGAGAGTCGATGAGTATTCAAAGACACACAGAGAGAGACAGAGAAGCGTTGCAAAACTTTTCTAACCAAGTCGAAGAAAAGTTTCCAAAGTTTTTAAAACAAATAGCTGAAAAGTTGGGAGAGGGAGAGAAATGCATATTAGAGATAGAAAAATAAGTGAATGCTGATTGATTGAGTGTTTAGGATGGTTCGGTAAGTAAATGAGGGTCACTGGCGTCCCTAGAGGAGGTGTACTATTATGTTTCACAGTTTAAAAAAGACCCAAATGTAGAACAACAGGCAGGCGGAAAAAAAAAAAAAACTAAAGCTGCTTAAACAAAATCCAAGTACAAGGAAAAATCAATCAATCAAAACAAGTAAAGCAGGAGTAAACTGGGACGGTGCAACAAACACGAGGGACACCAGCGGCAAACGTGGATGACCTGACAACTAACAGAGGAAAAGCACGCTGTAGATACACAAGTGATGAAACACAGGTGTGAGAAAAAATGACAAATGCGGGAAGTAGCACAAGATATGACACATGAGAAAAGACCTTCAAAATAAAACAGGTAACAATCTATAAAAAAAACCAAAAAACAGGACCATGCCATATAAAGTATCTGCAAAATATAACTTGAGTGTGGGGACAAGCTGCCTTATCTCTGGCAGCTTCGAAGCTCATTAATTTTGCGCTCAGCAGTTAATTTATATCCGGTGCAGTCACTCAAATTTGTTTTTGCTTCTAATGGGAGGAAATGGAATATGCTTCTGACAGATAACATAAGATTGAGAGCTAGTAGAGGCGAAGGGAGTTTTCAAACTATATTTCCTATACAAAAATATGTTTAACAAGTAATTTAAAGGTAATTTCAATAAATTTACCATTTTATTTAAATTGTAAAATAAACCTAAATAATATTTTTAGCATGAACTTAATTTTTTTTTTTTTGCAAACAAATGTCTGCACATATAAGTGTGGCTCTTATATTACAAAATAGATGGACTGGATGGTCATTTTATAGTCATATTTGTATTTTATGATTCAAATCATAATCTGAAATACTATCCAATGTGCAAAAACATCAACGTTAAGTCAATAGGTGCATTTCCATCCACTTGTTTTTATGCACATTTTCAATTTGCTTCTGAGTGGAAACACCAAATATTAAAAACATTTAATAAAACAAGCAAACAAACAAACAAAGACAGTGAACAGTAAATTATGTACCAAGCATTAAGATTAATGGTCAATTTAAACAAATTAACTTATACAAATAGTGAGATGACTCACTTCCTAGCTAATGATGTGTTAAATTTGGATGGCTTTTAAAATGTTTATTATCCAGAAAAAAAAAAAAACACTTCCATGTGTTCTCCATTATTATAAATCCATTGTCTTCTTTCGTTTAATATTCAATTGGCGCTCTTTTAATAACACCATTTAGTTGCACCCTCTTCCCCTGCACTTGCACCCGTCTTAAAAATTTGAGCCACCTATTGTATATCTCGATTAATCAACTCCTAATATTTGCATAACAGCATTGGATGGAAGATTGCATAAATATACAGTTTTTTTAGCCAATTTTCTAAAAATTTTGTGAAAATGTGACAGATGGGTAGAGACAGTGCTGGAAAGCTTTGGTTCATACACTCCATCATTAAATGTGTTAACAGTAAGATAGTATTTGTCTTAATTCACACGTGCATTAATTTGAAAGGCAGTAAATGAAGCGTTATGTAAGATTTTGTTTCATTCCTTTTTGTCTACAAGCAACTGGAGCTTTACAGCATTCAAATAAAAAACAGAAGATTTAAATTCACACATGCACAAACACACACTTACACTCACACATTTCTGCATATATGCCTCATGCTACCCTTCTCCTACTCACATTTGCAAACACCTACACAACATATGCATGCAAATGTGCACATATACAGTAGACCCACACACTTGCTACACACATATATGTTCTAAAAATGAAAAAAGAAGCATTTGACCTTGAAGTTTGGTGTGCGTACGGGGAAATGTATTGGTATGTGTGGGGTGAGAGCTGGAAACTATATCGAATTCAAACAAATCACTGGTGTCAGGCAATAAAAAGAGAAAATCTCTAAAGATTATTCCACCCTTAAATCCTCTCAAGCTTGAATTTCACCAGCGGCACATGGCCACATCTGCACATTATGATAATAACCAACAACAACTGTCTGTCGCAGACGGCCTGACGTTTGTGTGTTCCTTTTGTTAATCCAAGGGCGACTTGGTGTCACCGCACTACTAACTGCTGCACATTATAAAAACATTAGGGCGATAACAAGACCAGCGTTTGTGGAGAAAACAGCACCTGCTCTGCGCTCTCATCCTGCAGATGTCTGACTTTATTTGCTCTTTATGGGCAGCATAGGTTTAAGAGTCGTTCCTAAGTGGATGCTCCATTAACAAGCATTATGCTAACTGGCTAACAGTGTGCTGTGAACGCCAGCCGCAATGCAGTTGAAATCTAATTTCAGTCAAGGACTCACTCGGGTGAAGGATTCCTCTGGACAACACTTTGTAAGGAAGAAAGGAGGGACCTCTATCATTATATCCATCAATCAATTTAACTACTAATTAAAGTCATTAGTGCACATTAAATAAGTGTGGGTGGGTGTGTGTGTGTGTGTGTGTGTTCAGCTTATTGTAAGGCTTTATATTTATACTATATGTGTGCTCATTTGTGAATCTATGTCTTCAGTGGGGATGTCATTTTCAATTAATTTTGCTTTCAATAGCCCAACACCCATTAACTGGTAACTAACCAATGAATGTTCTTAAAGAAGGAACATGCAATATTAGCTGAAATACAAGAGGCCTTTATCCTGGCACTACACTGCATCAATAAGCTAAAAAATATTTTGTCATGCAAATGTCAAATGCTTTCTGACAGACAGCTGGCTAGCTACATTTACATACAGAAGTGTAGTGTCAAATACCCACTCTATGGTCTTCAACGATTAGTTAAATTTGTCTTGGCTACTCTGTAGCATGCACCACAAAAGTCAAGTGGGAGCTAGCTTCTGGTGCCACACATTCATGATTACCGCTGGTAATACGTGGGTGGGCAGAAATTTGGTGGCCACCCTCCCGTCTCCCCCCTAGGTAGCGTAGGTGAGAGAGCATTTAGCATTTAAACATATTTTAGCACCACCTGAAGTGCTGCCTATGAATGTATTGAGAGAGCTGGATACAGCATCAACAGTGGGGCCCTGTTCATCCCTATGAAAGTTCAGTGGTGTATGAAGCCAAAAAAAGCTCTTTTTCCACAATGTGAAATTACCCAGAAAATCTGCACTGCCACCAACTGGGCGGGCTAATTCCAGTATAACGCTCTGCTAACTTGAATGGAGATAAAATGATTTATTCTTGCGCTTCTTCTGGACCTTCCAAATGATATCGAGCCAAATACATCAAATTCTGTTTGCGAAACGGCTCATTTACAGGGATTGAGTCAATGAAAAAAATGTGTAAGATTTAGAGACATCTCTCTCCAAGTGTAAGTCAGTGACAAAAGGTTTTTTGGTGGGGACCAATGGCATCACATGACCGACCCTGGAGTCATAATTCTAGCTTTTGGCTTATCAAACTTGGCTTCGAAGCCCACAAGTCAGGCCCAGAGAGCGACCACAGTGCAGATCTCTGCGAGCAGAGTGACTAACTTACGGTTTAACCCTAAGGAAAAAATTATATAATCTTGTGGTTCTTTTTTCTTTTGATATGTTATCAGACAGAATGGATCAAATCCCAACAGTGAAATGAGATAATTCGTGGGAGTTGTGACATTAAAAGAACGTAGCTTCTGCTTTACCGTCGTCTCTTTCACAGTGTAAGTCTGTGGGGAAAAAGTCTTTCTGGACACAATGGCATCCTGGACTCAGAGGTTCACCGTTTGGCCTCTACGAAAATTGGCTTCACTGAGTGTATTTGCATATCTGTGTGTTACAGGGAGGGAAGAGATGGGGTTTGACACTATAATTAAGTCAAGTTAATGCACTGGCATTTCATGTGCATCGATCTACTCCCTGCTAATGTCCCATAGCTGCCTGACTTGTTAGACTTATTAAGTGCACACCTACAGCCACAGTATGATCTGATTAGATGAGAGAGCACTCACTCAACCTGACCGTGGGGCCGTCGGTGCTGTCATTGAACTCAGTAACAGTTTAGATGGTTTAATGAAGTCACGAAAATGATTGACTTCTACCCAGAAATTGCAACGTCTTTTTATCATATTGTCACGAGAAAACATCACAACATGTTTCTTTTTACGCTCTGCAAAACTGGTTTCATTATAATTCCTGGATTAAATGAATTCACACAACACTAGCTGCGGTGCATTTCATGAAGGAGATAGCAGCGGTTATAATTGAGCAGTTTGGGTGAAGTGTCGCAGAGCCTTTGAACAAATAACATCATTCATGACCTCTCGGGAAACAAGGGTAATAAATCTTTAGAAGAACGATTTGCTCTCATGGTTCACTCTGCAGAATGAGGGTGTTGATTAACAAACGCTGCAGACAAAGACTCAGGTGTATCATCTTGGATTTTAGAATAAAAGTTGGCAAATGTCAAACATTAATTTAGGGTGAAATTATAAAACAAAGGCTCTGGAGTGTATGCAGCCACAGAAAGTGGTTTGTGTTGACGTTATTGATGCAAGACAGCTAATGGAAAGTCTAAAAATCCCCATGGAACAAATCGGCCAGTGGGCACTTTAAATATTAATGCAATGAGGTATGTTTTGATTTAAATGTAACTACTTAACTAACTTAATTTTATGGAGGAAGATTTCTTTTGGAAAACAGTCTGAATCCCACTGTGGAGAAGAAAAAAAAAGAGCATCAACAACCTCAAGATCCAATTTCATGTTCAGTTTCTTGTGCTTTCATGCAGAGCTTGCTTTGGATCAAACAGCCTCTTCCAAATGTGACTTTATCTGCCACTAGCTTACCCTTTCGCCCGTTCATCCCTACACACACACACACACACACACACACACACACACACACACACACAGCAGTACTTTACAGGCACAAAAGTTTCATGACTCAGTTATTATATAGCGATTATGCAGTAACTGTGGTAACATGGATTATTTCTTCAGTCTGATTAAATCATTCTGATTAGAGACTCCAACTTAACTGCATGCGCTCTACATAAAGTGATGGGATAAGATGTGTGTTTACACGGCCCAAAGCGTTTAATCAGATTATAACCGTTTGGACTTGAGCTAGGTGGTCCTACTCACTGTGAAGCATCTAATATGCTGGAAATATAACAGAATGAGATTTTTTTTTCCAGCCTCACTGAAAAAATGCAATTGATTCAGTACATTAAGTATAGAGAAAGTGGTTCTGCCTGTTAATACTATTTAGCAAAGTACTTTAAGTGTAACCAAGGTTATTTCTGTAGCTACAACTTACAGATGTCTCTTAAACACTTCACATGCAGATCATTGGTAGAAAATACATTTTAATGATGTTACCTTAATGCCTCATATGCAGGCTACTGTTACTGGTTGTGATCAAGCTGCAGCTTCTGGGACTGAAAGGTGAAGCAAAGACAGGAGTGCCAAAAACTGCAGTTTCTAAAACAGCCACTAGAGACTGGCTCCAAGAGTGACTCAACCCCCATAGGTCCATCCCTCGCTCCTCCACAGCTCCTCCCTCTTATCCACATATGGTCACTTTTGGCTTCAAAATATCAAGATGACAACAGCCGAAATGCCAAGCTCGAGGCTACAATCATGTGACCAATGTGCTGATTGTAGTAAAGAGGCAAGCAGCCCCAGGTTGTCCAGTTAGGAGGTAGGAGGCCATTTGCAGAAACAATATATTTATTCCAACCAGAGAGAACATAAGCATATAATTAGTAATTACGCTCCAACATTTTCCTGTTGAACCAGTTACCCAGGGTTTACACCATCCCTCTCTACCACATTAAAAAATTCTGCCTCTTCCAGTTGAAGTGGTCAGTTCTGATTGGGTTATATCTGATTATTAGTGGAAAATTCAAGTCCATGTAAATGTATCCATTGACTCTGTAACTGCTCTGACCTCACACTGTCACCCAAGAATTACATAATGTACATTACATATATTTTGAGTGGGGGGTCTGAATAAGTGTTTACGTGTTTGTGTAGGCATGAATGCATGAACAAATGACTCCATACATGTGAGTGGGATTCGTTAGTGCATCTTTATGTGTAGGCTGAACTGTTGTCAGTATTGGAATCCATTACTCTATAGCCTAAAGTGCAACGATAATGTGGGAGTGAACGTTTTCCAGTCAGCAGAGCTACGTAATATCACACTTCAGTCCTTCTGCTGACCGACAAGCTCTGGAGAGGAGGAGTGTGCGTGTGTGTGAGAGAGAGAGAGAAAAAGCTCACTAACTCTCAGAGCTCGTGAGAATGAATAATGATCAATACTTTGACCTTTGTTGTTGCCACCTGAAGGGTAGCTGCTGCACCCACGGGAGCCAGCGCTCAGCGGCCTGCATCAAAACTTAAAGCACCTCACTTCTACTGCATGTCAGCATGTCAGTGTGTGTGTGTTTGTGTGTGTGTGTGTATGTGTGTGTGTGTGTGTAGGGGAGGCACGCAGAGAGCCGCAGGGTATATCACACTTCCCACATACTACACACTACTCAAAGATTCTTAACTCAAAGAACGTAAAGAGATGAAGGGATCGGATAAGATGATAAGTTAAAGAGAGAGAGCAGGAAACAAAGGGAGTGAATTGCAAAAAGAAGCAGAAGGTGTTTTTGTGATTTCCTCCGATCTCCTCATCCCCTCACTAGGTTTTGGCTTATCATTCATTCAGCTGTCTTCTCTACCTGCTTGGCAACATAAATAGCAGCTGTCAGAAGTAAGGACACACTCCTCAGGTCACGCACACACTTCTTTACCCCCCCCCGGTTGTTGAACTGGGCCTGCCAATAACTGCAGCTGACGAGGAATCGGAGGTGACAGGTTGAGGCAGGTGAGGAGGGGAGCAAGGAGGTGGAAGAGGGAGACAAGGAGACTGATGCAGGGAGTAATTAGGAGAGGCGTGTGATGCTGCAGAGAGGGATGTGGGAAGGAGATGGTAGAGATAAGAGCGAGAGCAGAGAGTGAAAAGGTGGGGTGAAAGAGAAAATATAACAGGACTGATGTCCTTCCATTCAGTGGAAAGTGTGATTCAACTACTGTTAGGAGATAAACGTGGGGCCAAACAGTTTCTGGCTGTCTTACTTTATGTTTTTGCAGCACTGCTGGTCAATCAGTCAATCACTTTTGTCCACACGAAAATATTTCATCAAAGTATTGGATATATTGCTATTAAAGCTGCTGCAGACTTTCGCACTCCATCGCCGTAAAATTTGCAGCAGACATCAATGAGTACGTTTAGATGCACAAATTAGTCCGTCCCTAATATTCCTACCAAGCTGTTACATATCTAATGACAATGACTAGTCCACTAATACTCCTCCTGTGTACGTGCAGCCATGCACACTCCAAATAACGTGCCCTAACATGTTGTTCATCAGGTCAAAATGTAGAAAAGAAGAACAGCCAGAACTGCTTTTCATTATGCTTCTTTGCATCAAAGATTGATTTTTTACAGTTTGCTCCTGCCGTCGGACTTGTTGGATCATACAGCTCATCATCCCTCTTATATTCCTTCAACCTCCTTCTTATGAGGCCGGCGCTGCAATATTTGTGGTCATACAAAAACCTACTAATATCCAAGTCTTTCATGATGTTTAAAAACATTTAGTGCATCACCAGCAATGTGGAATTTTCTGCATCCATTTCTCCGTCAGGCTTGCAAGTAGAAGTTTGCGGGTTGTGTTTGTGTACCATGACAACAAAGAGCCGCAAAAAGCAGTAAAATTAGATGTATTTTCCAAATGTGCTGTATACGTGCCTAAAACCAGAATAACACCAGCATATCCCATGTCTTAATTGGAAAATACTTTATTCGGAAAATGACCTAAATCGTAATATATTTAAACAGAATGTGCTGTTTAAATGACCCACATCAAATTCAGAATATTATCATATTCAGAGTAATAGGGGAATATTTACATGCATGTAACCGTAGCCATTGAGAGCATGTTAGGATGCTCATGTAGGTCAAGGTAGCGCTGTACATAGGTAGAGCCTCATAGAGCTGCCGGCAGGGCATAGGACACTCGGCCTTGTTAAGTCCGATGTACTGTTATGTGAATTTCTGCTCTTTCTTTTCTCCTCTTCATCCTCTCTGTTGTAACATCACGCCATCCCACGTCTTCTTCACTCCTCTGCTGTCTTTTACTTGTCAAGGTACCAGCTGGTGTCAGACCACAGGAATGAATTTTCTCTTCCTTTCTTTCTTTCTGGCCTTCTGGGAGAAACATCTGTGTCTCTCTCTCTCAGCTGGGTGCTGCCATCTGTCAGTTTCATCAAGGTCTCTGATGGCTTTCTCATTTCTCTCATTTCATCATCGCGCCATTCTCTATTCAGGTGAGACGAGTTGGGATCAGATGCTGTGCCTCAATGGGCAGGTGTTTCTTTGCATCTCAAGCAGCAGCTGAATGCTTCATATCGAGCAGATATCACCAGTCGAATGCAAAAATTTTTAATTTTGAGACCAAAAGTGAAACCAATTCATTTCCACAGTAAGGAAAAGGGAGAGACTAGTCAGTTTGTTTCTGAGTTGCAGTAAGTAAAAGTATTGTGACTGAACTGTCCTGCAAGTGAGAGTTCAGCATTTGAAGTGCTGCTACCTTTTCAACCCAACTCCACTTTTACATCTTGTAAAGTTACTATGTAAAGAAAATTTCAGTGCATGCGTTTGTGAATCTACAGACATTGTGTAGTAGTTCCATGCAGCCACAAATAAAAGCCCACCAGAGTGGCTGAGTCAATGAGCCCAGTGCACGAACCACTCATGCAAACAGATTAGTTCTTATTTAGCAAGTTGTTCAAGAGCAACATTCATAAGTGTTTCAGACTACTATCAGAGTTCCAGTATGATACTAAAATCAACTTAAATAAAACTGAAAAATAAACTTAATGCAAAATGAATATGCTACTCATTTTAATCCAAAGTGTTCATTTCCACCTAGTCTTCAAACCAATTTACAGAAAGGTCTAACACTTAAAAAAGACTATGATTTCATTGGTATACCATTGCACTGTATTTTACACAGTTAAGTAGTAGTAATGAAAATTCAATCACCTTGACAGCTGCCTCCAGATCTTGATGCAGGATGATCCTTCTTTATAAAACCTGACAGTGTAACATCACCTAGCGTATAATATATCATAACTTAAGAAGTCAAACTACTCACTCTTCATTTCTGTCACAGTAAGGTGCTGCTCTAATACACTGACACCACTAAACATGTTATGTTTTCATCTGATGATGCCCAGCAGAGAGATTTGATTGTTATGCTAATAACCAAATCTCAATAACGTTTACCTCCTCATGAGCAAGTGACACTTGTCAGATTAAAGCAAGCTCTCATCTTACGCAGTTAAAGGTTATGTATAAGTTAATCAGGGCATTAGAATAATGGCAAACAACCACTTGCTATTTTAAAGAAATAGTGTAGTGATGCCGTCCTGAGCATTAAAAAAGCCAGTGTGTGTGTGTGTGTGTGTGTGTGTGTGTCGTAATCCAAGCTTTTCTGTGTGCTGTCGTGGTCGATGACTGGCTGGCTAATCACTACCACTTTACACTGCATTCATACAGAAGTTGTAGCCGATACTGCTGTCCAGACCCATGGCTTTGTCACGGAAACATAGCCCAAAGCCTCTGGTTCCTCCCTAGGTTAACACCATTAGCTCTGTCAGCACTGTTGCAGTTTCTGGTGCTGTTCACTCTATGGGCACCATTAGCTGCTAGCTGCAGGCTCAGCCAACTCCATGTTGAGAACTGAGTGCAGGCAGCTTTAATCAGACTGAATCATGAGCCCCTTTTATACTGCCTTTTCAAGGCGGGAATATTATGTCATTAAGCCACCTCAGCGTTCTGTGTATGAGGTCTGATTGTGGAATGAGGGGACAGAGTTTTTGTACTTTTAAACCGGCAGGTAGTAACAACACCAAAACAGTGCTTAAAAAGCAGTTAGCGGCTCACGCAAAGAAGAACAGGGGCTATAAATGTCCACCAACTGGAAAAACAACAAGATTTGGGAGCTCCTGATCCTCCAAGCAGAAAATGAGATCAGTCGCCATATAACAGAGATGGTGAATTGTTATTGACATGCTAATGCCATTGTTATTGTTTATAAAGCACTGCCAATGCACATATTATATGTCACACTAGAGGCTGACATTGTGTTAAATAACACTTTTTAAAAAAAGTTCTTTGATACTGGCATACTGTCTAAAATCACAAACTTGAGTGCCATGATGCTGCCATTTTTTTGGTTCTGTGTACTTATGCAAATGATGCATAAAGCAGGGACTTAGTAGCAGTCCTATAGTGAGATCTCTGTGTAAAGAGGGTTGCAGGTTGGTTCCTTTAAGAGAGCTGGGTAAAATGCGTATGAACAAGCGTCACAAAAAAGTCAAATGGATTGGTATATAAATGGGAAAATGTTCTTGCATGAGGCTGGTTGTCCTTCAAACTGGCTGTAACTTTAACTTTGCCTCTCACACGTCATTCTCTTTTACACCAAAGTTAAAGAATCAACCTGCAGAAAAACTTTCCATCTCAAAGAGTCATTACACACTGCGTCAGCCTGTCTCTGCCAGCTACACAATCTGTAAGATGCTTTTTAGGGTGAGTGAGTTTGGGAGGAGGAAATAAGGGAGAGTACTTGGGGCTAACTTTCGTTTAATGCCAGAATGATGTTAGAGTTTTTCCAAAGTAATGCTGTGATATCATACACTGGGACTGGAGCCAGGCTGGACAGCAAAGTTACACACTGAATAGCAACAAAATAATGCCTTTCTTTTACTTGTTCTTTCCAATGTCTGTTTTTTGTCTTATTTCAATTACAGTTTGGCCTCATTCTCGCCTCCATTCTGCTTTGTTTCTCTATTTTCTTTTTCTTTTTTTTCTAATTTCATTTCCCCTCATTTGTCTGTGTGGCCCCTCTCCATCCTCTTGAAGCTGCAGAGACAATGTGTCCCTGCAACCAAATTAACACCCTCATCTATCTCGCTGCCTCTCCATCCTTCCCCTCCCTCTCATTTGGCTGTCCTTCCCTGACTCTCTCTCCATCTCTCTCTCTTCTGCCCATCTCCAACTCCCCTTTTATTAATTTCACGCTTTTATTTTCTCTTAGCAACACACATCTATGTGGTCGCGTCATCCTCCTCTCCCGGCACATTTTGCATCCCCCATTCCCCCACCCTTAAATCCTTGATCCCCCCCCCCTCCTTTTTATCCCTTTTCCTCCACTCCCGTGTCCATCCACTCCTCTGGCAGGTTAATTTGGCCGCAGCAGAGGGGCTCTTATGCTCCAGGTGTGGTGCATTGAATGATGACCACAGGAGGACCAGGATATGGCTCACACACACATGCACTCACACACACACACTCACACACATAGAATGAGCAGCCAATGGCCTCATCATTGCACCAACCCCTCTGTGCCCAGCATTTCTCCTTTTTTTCTTTCCTCTCTTTCCAGGAAAACTATCTGTCATGTTTTGCCAGTCAGCCTTTGCTATAATAAAACTTGATTCCGATAACAGTGTTTTCACATTGTGGCTAATAAATTGGCTTATATAATATATAACTATATAATAAATAACTATTTGTAACAGGGAAACACACGCCCAGAAACACACACACACACATAGAAACGTGTGGTCCAGTCATTTGAGGTCCATGCGACAAATGTGTATTCTGTGCCATCCCCTCGTCCACTGGGTCCTCTCTAAGCCATTACTCCCTCCTCCTCTCCTCCTTCTCTCTCTTCTTCTCATCCCAAATGAACTAATTCATCTAGCCGATTAAATAGACAGCAGCATCAATAGTTTTCAAGACTGCACTATCATAATTTTGCCTCCAGGCGCAATGAGGTGTAAAAATGGCTATTATAACTTGTTGGTGGAGACAGAAGAGTCATTGTATCTCAATGGGAGTTTGTGAATGGAAGTAATCTTTCACGCTGTAAAATCAGTGAGACATTTGCAGCAGCCGAGGAAAATTTCTGAATTAATTACTTTTTGTATTGATATTTGTGACTTGAGGGACAGATTTATGCGGTTTCTGCATTTATCACAAAATGGAAATAGCTCCATTGTTAATGGGCTCAATCGAGCAAAGTAGATAAAAGGTTTTGAAATGTAGCAAAAACAATGCCAATGTAATAAATTAAATGTCTCATTTATCAAGGCTCGACCACTGTGACATAATAGTTTTACTCCTGAGAAACAAGTTTTTAAGTCGTCACTGTATGGCATTAATCGTTAGTTCAGGGAAAATCATGCTTAACTAGACATGCAAGGTGGCTCTCTTTCAGTCCTAGCATGTACCTGTCTGCATTTTCTCTGAGGGCGGGAACACGAGTGAAATGAAACCATGTTTGAATGAAAAGAAACATAGAGATGTCCTCTTCTGTTGCTCCACCAAGCAGAAAAGAAAAAGGGTTTATAGGATGTAATGTGTGTCCAGCTGCAGAAAAGGCGGAGAAACCACCTTTGAAGCAAAGGCATAGGTTTCGTTTCAACATGGGGGTGGGATACATAAAACTGAGTTTATGGGTCCTCCTCCAGAAAATTTTGACCTTATTATACTTAACTTCCTACATTCTTGTGAAGTCTTATGCACAAATTTGTGGCTTTTATGCATCAGTTTAAGGTATAATTCTGTTATAATATAAGTCCTCTGCTACTGTCATATTTTAATTGGGGTCAGCAAAGACAGATGTTGTATTATTGAGGAGCACGTGTCCTCTCCGTCCCCCCTGAAATCTGCACCTTTGCTTGCACACAACGACGTGCTGCACTTTCTTACCTGTATTGATGTGTTAAAATGGATAAACAAATCTTTTTGAACAAATCTTATAGTGTTTGGTACAATGTCAGTGCTCATGAATCACCTGCTTTGGTCTTTTTGAACATTTTTTTAGCATCCAGTATGTATTGAGTCAGCCTTTCAAACAGTGCTCATGAATGCCCGACTTTTCACCCTTGCATGTGTTGTAGGGTAGCCGACTGCTCACATTGTTTGTTACCATGAGTGTACAAAAAAAAGCGATTAATTGGACTCAAGTTGAGACCTCCGCCAGCCATAGTCAATGTGCTCCTGATATGGCTGTTCTTCCATCTTCAGTCTGTTCATGAGCTTTAATGTGGAAACAACATTGCACACCAGTGATGGGCAAAAATGAACAGATAAATAATTTTGAACAACTCTTTTTGGTGTCCAGTATATGCCGGGTTAGACTGTTAAATGGTTAAACGTGGAGTGCTCATGAATCTCTGACTTTACTGCTCACTCTTCCCACAATGCTTTGAGGAGAGGTTTGCAGAGAATCTGGCACCATATTTTCCAAAACGTATCAAAACTTGAAAAGTTATGAAACATTTCCACGTATCAACTTGAAGGAACTAATTCTCTGAAAAGAATCTGTCCGCCCATCACCACTCATCCCCTGCTTGTGTGCTTTAACAATAAAAGTCAGTAAATCTCAACTGGCCTGCCAAGCCTTTTAAACCTGTTTTTATTTTCTTATTTGCCTGTTGGAGCTGAAGGAAAAGGTCTGGATGATGTGTTGCTGACAGCGAGTTCAGCAAATTCTGAAGGTAGATCATAAAACTGTTTTACAGAGTTGGGTTTCATTCATCTTTTATACTCGCTTTATCTCTTTCAGGGTCGCAGGGCGGGGCTGGAGCCGATCTCAGCATGCATTGTGGCAAGAGGCAAATTATGCCAGACAGGTTTTAAGTCTATCATGAGGCTGACAAATAGAGTATGACAGATAAAAACATTCACACCTGCCAGCAATTTAGAGCCCCTAATTCACGTAACCTGCATGTTTTTCCGACTGTGGGAGGACACTAACTCACCACTTAGCTATTGTACGTGTAGTCATCAACCTTGCATTTTGCGTTCCTGTTTTGAATATTAAATTGAATATGAGCACGTTGAGAACAGGACGTGATAGCTCGTACTTTACTTCATCAACAGAATTCAAATGATACTCATGCCCTTGACTTTGACTGTGAACTGTCTGTTTTTAAATGTTCTCTGTGATTGCTGTCACCGTCCTGCCGGCTGCATGTCACTCAGAGTGATTTCCCCTCCTCCGTGTCTTTACTGCGCCACCTCATCCTTTTTACTGTCTTGTTCTCTTGTTTTATTCTTCAGCATTGCAAGACACAGAGCCTGGAGGCCAGATTGCTGCCAAAACACACACACACACACACACACACACACACACACACACACAAAATACACTTCTTGTGTATGCATGTGCCACTGGAGAGCAGGTACAGGTGCACATAAACACACAAAAAGATGCACACAATGTGTACATACACACAGTTGTGAGTGACATAATAGCTGAACATGGCACTGACCGGAAGAGTCAAAGCACTGTCAAACAGGGTTGTAACGGTTTGTGCATCGGTGCCAGACTGTCACTCTATGGGGTCACGGTCTGGTGCACACAACCACACACAGAATACATAGCATGTAGCTTGACGCACGTAATGTGGGCCCAAAGTTCACAAGTGCTAGTTTGACCTGGACTTTAAGTCATTTGCTGTTAGCAGCATATGCTGAGGCAAAACAAACCAGTGGCTGTGTGAGTCAGAAACACAATGACCAGCGCAAATAAAATGCCAGAGCTGGAAGAACCCCCTGCAGGTTCCCCGGTAAGTTACAACCACAGATAGATAGATATAAGACAAAAAAAAAGACTTTTTTGCATTACGCCACTGCTATAGGGTCCCTGAATCAAAACATACAGCATGCAAATGAATATTTAATGCCATTACCCACATACAAATACATACAAATCGACCCATCACGATTAAAACATTTACTCCCACATATTGATTTTATATTTTTGGAACTGGACAATTCATTAGAAGTGCAGTACATCAGTAAATGTTTTGTTCCTAACATTCAATGCACTCCTTCAAATTAAAAATGCATATTTGTCTTTTTAGGGAACAGGACAGCCAGCTTATTTAAGGAACAATGAATTTCAGATTATGCATAGACACATAGCACAAGGTTGTTGTGAAACTCAAAATGTTAATTCTGAACGTATATCAGTTTGCAATTCCTGAACTTTCCATGCTGTGGTTTTCAACTAGCCTATAAACAACGAAATTACTGAAATTCAGTTAAGATTTTCTGTGGCCCCATCTGGCCACCCCTATAAACATTTTCTGGGGCTGCCACTACACACAATACAAGGTTAATTTCAACAAGGAGCAGGCTTTTTGAAGCCAATGTCACACACGCTGGAGCAGCTATAACATACACATCACTCTATCATCCTATAAGATGAAATTCTTCTCGATTTCCTTTAACACTGATGGATTCATGCAATGGAAAAACAAAAAAGAAGTGACATCAGGTAAAAGAAAGTGTAAGTTTAACCTTCACCTGCGTCTGCACTGAGAGTACATTCTTAGCGATTACACCCTACGCCATAAGATGCTTTAAGCACTGTTGTTTGTCACTGACGGTGCAGCATTGTGGAGCTGGTGACTAGTTTACTGTAGTGTCTTAAAAGAACGGCGGGGATATAGTGTATGTGTGTATGTGAGAGAGAGCGAGAGAGAGAGAGTTTGTGTCTCCCCCAGCTGAAAATACTGCAGTCTTCGTCATGCCTGGCTGCCTCTAAGAAGTGTGATGTAAGGGCCTAGCTTTTTTGCTCGGCTGCTTTAAAGTGATGGAGTCCAGCTTGTCTGGGCTTTGTTTAGGAAAAACACTAAATCAAACGAGACGGACATTGATTGTGTGTGTGTGTGTGTGTGTGTGTCTGTTGAAGCTGGTGTGGCACTTAGGGCAGTGCAACACAAAAATGATGTGAGCCTCGAGCAAGTGAGGTCATAAGAGTCACATGTCTCATTTCTTACACACACCTCTTTCAGGGCAGTGGTCTATACACTCATACATACACACAAAATATGTAGCACAGGCATTCATAATCACACAGACAAACACCCCTGGCCTTTTGGTGCTGATCCTCCCCCTCCCGCCTCCTCCTCTCTCACTGCGCTGCTGTTTCCTCTAATATTGTCGCTCTGTCATGCTCTCTGCCAGCCGCCCCAAACAGCAGCCAGCTTGAGTGAGGCATCGTCCAGCGGACAAAACGAGGGATCATATGGGGTGAATGGCAAACAGGCCCATTTCTGTTGATTTTAATATGGGTTGATGGGTCTGACTCACTGCATGCTGTCTGTGAGGGACACAGGACAACCTTGCCTGGTGAGGAGTAACAGCTTCATGTGTGCCATGGTGGCCTGCTCAAAGGTACTTCAGACAGATGACTGTTCATGCAGAAAAACAGTCTTTCTACTCACTATGTCACACTGATGGCCTGGGGAACTACGCAGGGGTGGAGATTACACACAGAGATCTTCCCCTCAGGTGCAGTTTGAGTTCTGTGTTTGCTCTAGGTCACTAAAGGACACGTTTGCAAATAAAAAGGTTTACCACCGATTATACACAGTTTACTCATCACCAGGAGTACTCAGCCAGTGAAAACAGTCGAGTCATGTTTTCTGTGGCTCCAAAAGTTTGCATGGTTATTTTGAAGGAAAGATGAGAAAAAAAAGAGTGGCATTTGGAAGGCAGGTAAGGTCGTTTTGGAGCTTCACCCAAACTAGCGGACTAATACTTAGGATGTTTAAACCTCTTCTTTGATTTTTGAGTACTCTTTTTGTTTAAGCTCTTCCGCAACTTTTTGGAAGTACAATACTAAAACAGTGGAGTGGTTCATTACGATATATATAAAATAGGATAGCTGTGGCTCAGGAGGTAGAACAGGTCATCCACTTATTGTAAGACAGGCAGCTCCATCGATGTGTGAGTGCATTCAAACGTTTAGAAAACCGAGCAGCAGATGGCAGCTTATATAGTAGCCTTGGCCACCTGTGTGTGTGTGAATAGATGAATGTAACAAGAGTGCTTTGAGTGGTCAAAAGATAAGAAAGGTGTTACAAAAGTACAAGTCTATTAACAAATCCAGATTGGGATTGTGGAGGGAAAAAAGGGCCTTGTAAAGCGTAACCTAGCTGCAGGCGCTTTCAAAAATGCTTGGCAGATGATTGGATGAACCATCTGTCCATCACCGGTATTGCCAAGAAAAGAATGAAAACACCTTTTTCAGTCCAGTGGGTCTTCCATTTTTTGCTATTTTTTTTTTAATGAAAATACTCCTCAGCTCCTCAACTCTCACAGTTATTGTTTTGAATTAACTGTTTGATTGGTCCGAACCACTGGCGCATTATCTGATCTCCTGATCTTGTAATTCTCGCTTGATCTCAAAATACTGCGTGAATCCAGCTGCCACGCAAGGTGACACCATAGCTGACGCATGCTGCATGGCAAATTAAAAGTTACTTGGGTGTATTTCCAGCTATTAAACAGTCACGAATGGCATAAAACAAGATGTGTTGTAATCAGGTCCCATACATCCATTTAGTACTGCTGTTGGAACATCTGAACCATTTACATAATCTATAAATCCACCTCAACAAATCCACTATCTCTACACTTGAGCACGATAGTAATTTCTTAAACACAAAGCACGTCAAAGGTAAAGTGCATGTACCGACATCATTGATTGAGGTCCAGCAAACAGCAAAAAAGAAAAAAGTTTCAATCAAAATTCAGACAGCAAAGCAGGTCTATAATGAGTTATAATGAATCATTTAGAAGTTTATAAACCTATTGAAATTCGATTAAGATTATTTTTAGCTTGTTTGCTATAATTACTTCTGTCACTGTCTCATGCTTGATCTATGCATTGCTTTTAAAAAAAAACAACTACCAAAGGGAAAAGAAAATATTTTGATCTCATTCGTAAGTTTGTTTTTGTCACAGGTCACTTTTTGATGCCCTTGACTTTAAAGCACAGGTCACATCTGATGCCTGCTGTGAAAGCACACTCAGTGTTATTCGTATTATCTTACAGGAAAAAGTCAAAGCTGCAATGATCAATATTTCTGATCTGGACACAGAATCAAAGGACAAGCTGTAATGTTAAAGCGTCATTTGTTCTGTCAGTCCCACTGAGAATCAGCATCACAGCAATATGTGAGCTACACCATCATTTTAGTCTCACAGATCCTGAAACGCACTTTGAATTTTATATTATGTCAATATTGTTTCTAACCCATGATTTTTAGAAAAAAAGCACGAAAAAAGTTTGCAGTACAGTCGACGTAAAGATACACAGAGATGCACGGCAGGAATTGTATGATGCCCATCAAGAGTAACATGCCCGAATAACCAGATCCTTCAACTCAGAAGATGTAGCAGGATCAAGGAAAAACTAATAAAACTATCTTGTACCTTGTACCTTATACGTAATAAAGCCCCTTTGCCTTATTAACTGGGAGTGCATGCTTTACTCGAGGGGCTGTCGCCGGGCGAAAATTACATAGAAACGCAAGGGGACACTTTTATGTTGTAGCTAGTAAGGGAACAAAAACAAGCATACTCTACAGACCAGAAATTTGAACTGTGGTCTATGTTTGATGAACGAAGTGATTATAAAGTAGAAAGAGAACTTTGCATGACAATATTCATAACTTTGATTAATCAAAAATAATAAAAACATTTTATTCTTTCAGTTGGTGGACACAAACAGACTAAAGGAATAGAAACTATGAGGAATAGACAAAAATATGGACTTTATGACTACTTCAAATGACAGAAAGTCAGCACCTTTTTAGATAGATAGACATACAGACAGATAGATAGATGGATGGATAGACTTTATTGTCCACTTCAGTGGAAATTTGTGGCTTTGCTCAAACACAGCAAAGGAATATACAAACACATAAAACAATATACGATTAAATCTACAATATATGAGATACAATACTGCAAACAGGTAGGTAGGAGCAAAAAATTAATATTTAAAAGAGAGCACATCTGACAAAAAAGTAGTTCTCCCTAATACAATTATTCTGTGTTCATTGCCTGGCGTAGGGATTAAAGGACTTCCTATAAAGGTTATGAACAAAAGAAATGGGCAGGTATAAGTAGGGAAAGACTAATTGAGGGGAGTGAGAACAGGTGAGGATGAGGTGAGGTAGCTCCAGGACTACTGAGGGACAGGTGAAACTAATCAGTGCGGGTCAGACGATCAAAACTGGCTGAAAACACACGAGGACAGGAAGTAAAGTGTTGAAAAAAAAGAAACAGGAAACAGTAACCATGAATGAATAATAGAAATAGAGGGAAAACATGGACCTCAGGAGGATATTGGGCAGATCACGACACAAACGACCAAAAATCGAGATGCTGACATAAATGCACATTTATCTAGAGATGAGCCGTTGCATCATCCAACTGACTCTAATAGAGCACTCCAAATATGCAGCTTTTGGCCACTATTGAGGGGACTTTGTATCATCGTTACTTGGAACAATAAAACCACATCTTTGTAGACTGTTTTTTATCAAGCACATCTCAAGTACACCCTCGTTTCTCATCATGTTACCTTTTGTCTTTGTATCTTTTCTCCCTGGTCCTGTATCTTCCATTCATCTCTACATATTCTCTCTCCCTCTCTGCATGTCTCTATTTCTACCTCTCTTTGTCATCTCGTCTCTTTGTCTGTCGAGCAGCTTTAGCACCCTATTGTCGCCTCCCTTTTCTTTTGGTGGGACGCATTCACTCCCGTCTCCGCATTCTCTTTTGGCCTACAGCATTATAGGCTACCCAAATAAAGAAAGGAAAACATAATTTGTATTCTGGACCACGTCTGTGATGTGAGAGAAAAGCAGAGACGGAGGGGGGAGAAAGAGGCAGTGAGGAGAGGAGGGGTTGTTAAAGTCACAGTTTGAAGTTGGTTAAATTCATTGGACATAAAGTCGGATGTCTGGAGGCATTCGCCCACATTGTTAACAGATTTGTTTCTTCCTAAGAGGGGAAGTTTGACCTTGAGAAACCACGCTGTCATCCACTTTATATCATAATTATCATTCTCACTTCTGCTGCAATTTGTAATTAGGCATTCATGTTGTAAAGTATTATCCATCCATCTAATTTTATGCATCATCACACAAGTTGTCAGTATATTGACACAACTTGACTGCACTGCGCTTGGTGGTTCTTTAGGATTGTCCAAATATAGATTGTGTATCCTCACAGTTGGATAATGATGCGTTTAGCCGAGTACGTGGGATGGCGATCCAACTCAAGGGCTCATCAATACACTTTTCTCAGCGCTGGTGGCATGTTGTGTGTACAAGCATTTGAATCTGCATTCGCGTGAGTGAGCAACGCTGGCCGGCACGCATGAGTGTGCACAGGGATGCCGATTTCTGCCAGTATCTGTGTGTTGCCCTGTGTTCCTAACCCCGGCAGTGATGCCTGGTCAGCAGCAGCAGCTGACACCCTCTTGTCACTGACAGCAACTCCTGCAGTGGTCAGAGACAGAGAGATGAAGGGGGGGTGGAGCTCCATTGACCTTGCAGCAGAAAACCGTAACAGCTACAGCAGTAGTAGCACACTCTCGACTGCTCAGACACAAAGACGCTCGGTCCAAGAGCGGCTTACACATCCACACGCACTCTCCCTCTCAGCGTCTCATGTTCGTTCTGACACTCGGCCCACACTCTAGTGCTTAGGACTCGCCTCGGGGCTGTTTGCCGGGGCCAGCCTTCCCACAAAACGAGAGATAGAGAGCAGGATGGAATATGGGTGGAGGGCAGGGGGCTGAGGATGAAACATGCACAGTCACATAAAGGAAAGAAATGTGCAATCACTCATGAAGCCACCAAAGACAGAGACAGTGTAACCGAGATATATCTTCATGGGAGGACGTGAAAAGGGACACACAGAGTCCTGCACACTTCTATGACTGTATGCAGTTAGTAGTGGATCTTCCTAAACGAACACAGGTGCCTTGGGTGGCACTTTTTTTTTCCCTAATTCTCAAAACTCTAATGTAGTCGAGAAATGTTTCGAAGATCTAATGCTAATGGTTGGTCTGTCACCTATGGTCCTGGCAATGCAGATCTCCTTAATGTGTTCATCAGTGAGTGATCATCACAGTCTGAACATGCTCGAGGATGATGGGTATGTTGGAGTGGAGTGTATGTGGAGAATATTGAAGTAAGAGAAAATCAAAAGTCAAAGACATCAGGGGGCATAGTACAAAACTAGAATCATCTCCTTGTGGTTTTAGGCCTCTGCCAACCAGTGATGTTGCAGTAGCAGTTTACAGCCATGCCTGCCCAGTCTCATATTTAGAAGCACAAAAGATCTATACAATCAGCACAAGGTCAAGAGGAGCACCCAAAATGAGTTTCACCAATGCAGTATTGGACCTACTGTCCCCCGTTCTGTTCCTAAGTTTGAGTGCCGAATAACGGCAAGAAAGTGTATACTTGAGTCCAACTGGACATTTGTGCCAAATTTGAGGAAATTTCCTCAAGGCCTTCTTTAGATATTGTATTTTACAAGAATGATACAGACACAAGGTCACAGTGACATTTTGACCTTTAACCACCAAATTCTCATTACTGAGTCCAAGTGGACATAAAAATTAAAGAAATTCCATTAAGGCGTTCTTGAGATATCGAATTCACAAGAATAAGATGGGCACAAGGTCACAGTGACCTTGACCTTTTACCACCAAATTTTAATCAGTTCAACACTGAGTCCATGTGGATCTTTGTGCCAACTTGAACCAAAATCCCTCCTGCATCTTTGAGATATTGCATTCATGGTAAGCATAAAAAAAACAAAAGAAGAAGATGAAATTCGCCCTGAGAAGCTTATCTCAGATGCCATTGTATGTTTGTAAAAATGTCTCACCTCCATGAGCATATAGCTTCAATACATGCAAGATAATGTCTGTTTGCACTTCCACAGAAAAGCACACATGCACCCTCCAACCACCGTGACAAATGTCTTCGCTGCATAGAAGTGCAATATGAAAGCGTGGTCTGTCTCCAACCTTACGCCTCTTACTGATTTTAACGCAGGCCTCAGCCCGCAGCCACCAGATTGAAGATGACACAGAAGTGAATGGGTCTCATGAAGGAGTGCAATATGGGATAAACATTGTAATTGAGTGTCGCTCCTGCTGCTGGCTTCTGTTTATCCTGCTGGATCAGATCACCGATATGAATTCTGAATGAGAACATCACAGTATTTAAACCCTTGAGGTATATTTTATTGCCTTCAACCCAGAGAGAAATACTACTCAAGCTCAATCATTTTCTTTGTTGCATTTCACAGAGGTGTACAGGCTTAGTGTGATATACTGATCTGTGAGAGTGAGACTAAATGTTTATACTTTTAACTCCACAGAAAAGGTTTGTTATCGCAATGCATTTTGTGAACACTCAGGTGTCTAAAAACAAGTTAAATTCTGAACAGTAATGGCAGATTCTGCCACTAGCAACGACAACTACTTTGTAGAGTGGGCCTTTTCGAATAAAAGCACTTTAGATGGCTGTTGCTGAAAAGATGTTATTCATAAATATTATGATAGTCAAAAATGGGGTCTGTTTTCCTACAAAAAATAAGAAATAATGTCAAACATACTATGTCAGACTTCTATCAGACTGATAGAAAAAGGAACTTTGATTTTACACATTAAGGGTGTTTTTCTGTATGGTATTTGATTCCAGCCCGTTCTCACTCCGAACTTGTCAAATATGTCCACTCTGTCAGTACTTTCGGTGTACGATATGTTATTATATGCCAGGGGATGGCTGGAAGGCACTAATCGCATCCACATGCAATGTGCACAGGCGGCATCACTTGAGAACGTGTCCGGACAAAACCGGTCACATGCACATTAAACACTGAAAGACGGCGTCAGGTAAAACGCTGCTGGTAACCATGTAAATAAAGAGGCGGGAGTGCACTTATAGAGCTGGAGGTGGATGGATCCCAAAAACCACCAACTTTCATGCGGGAGTCTGAAGTTTGCTTCCCATGTGGATGTGTGTTTGGGGTTTTTTTTCTACACCTTATCATGTGCCTCTTATACCTAAACCTTACCATCTGTGACTTTGTTGCCTAATTCTAACCATTGTGGTGCATTCCTACATTTCAAATGAATCCTCAGTGTTACAAATAAAAACATTCAGCTAAATTCCACACATTTTCATTTTGGTGCTGAAAACGTAAAAATACTTTGGATCGGGTTATAGGAGTGCAATGTGAAGTAGTTTAGTATCTGTTATTGTCTTGCAGTCTTGGCATATGCAGAAGTATTTTATTCAGTTTATAACATGTTCCTTGCATGATCACCCTTTGCCTGCTCACACCGTAATCCCCGTCCATCCCACAGCGATTCTGTGTACAAGAGAGAGAATGAGAAAAACAGGCAGCAACTTTTGATAGCAAACATTTGTTTTGGATTCGGGTCAGCTTCAGGTCAGATGTGTGCTCAAAGCTTTGGGCCAAAGCCCAGACCAGGCTCACTGGATCGGGCTGTAGCGTCAGAATGTTCTGGCCCTCGCTCTGTTGGGAATGTTTCAGCATAAAGCCGAGTATAGCAGGCGATAATGTACACCAGGGAGGAGAGAGTATGGGTGATGGGATAAGGACTGCGGATTAAATTAAATGTAGAGTCAGGGAATTGGAAAATAAAGGTCAGACGAAAGGGGAATACAGGAATCGGAGGAAGCGATAAATGGAAGGAAAACTTCCCCTGGCCTTTGTTCCTGAGGGGCGGGAGGCGTCCTGGGATATGACACTCAAGAAGGATTGATGGATATTGTTCACAACGATTGCTGCTTTCCAAGGCCACAGCCACGGCTCGTCTCGCCTAATCTCTGCTATTGAGATGAGCTGTCATTCACTTCACGGGTTGATAATGCAATTCCATCTGACCATTGACAGTCCGTTGCTTTACATTAGCTTGAGCTGTTTCAAGATAACTCTGCTTTGCATACAGGGCGCCGGGACTGTGCGACACTTTTCCTTTTCCCACCTGCTCTCTTGTGTTGCGCTGGGAGCAAAGAACTTTCCGCTCACTTTGAATAATTCAACTTTGAAAACATGAGATGTGGAACAGGAACAGGGAACAGGTAAAGGATTGAAAGTGGTGCTCCATTTTCAAAAAGTCCTTTTTTGGTTATGCACTTTGAAGAACACAACTTAAGATTAACAGCTGGGAAAAGGAGGCAGCTATATTATATAGAGATTTTTATTTTACTATAAATTGAGGTAAAATATTCACGTAGCCTTCATTAAGTGTTGGAACTTTATTTTAAGATTGTGAATCTTTAATTTGGGTTGGGGGGTTATACATTTTCTTGCTAAGTGTTAAATAAGAAGATTGATAAAGTGGTATCAATTTGTATTTCTACAAATTGCTGCTGTGAAAAAAAAATGTAACTCATGAGGAGATCTGCCCATGCTGCATTCAAGGACCTGTACAAACCTCTGAATATAGAGAGGGGACACAGCATAATACAAGGGGACACACACAAAACATAAATCAATTGACACCACATGAAGTAAGAGTTATATTCTCCAACTCTTAGCATATCATCCGAAATAAATCAAACCTATCTTGTTTCTGTTTGAATGTAAATGTAAGGTTACGAGCAAATATGACCCATATCTGCATATCTTTCTCTCAAGTGACAGATCTGATCTTGTCAGAGCTGTATCAACAAAGATAACTAATTTCTGATCATATCTCTCTCTCACTCAAAGCCATTACAAAAAGCTACCTCAGAAAGCTAAAAAGTACTTTGTCTGATCAAGATCCTATCATGTAGCAAATGTGCAACGTGTATTAATAAGTTGCATATGTTTCTTAATATTCAGTGATATTCATGTGGATGATGGGTGGACTGTTTTATGTTTTAAGTGTAGATCGTAGTGTAAGTAGTGTGCCCTAATTAGCTCCCTAGTAGTATTTTAAATGTAATTCAGCCTTAATGTGATAAAATTAGCTGAAAGTTACCTTAAAGTAAGAACCAATAAAATAACGGAGTTCGTTATTCATTGCTGATGTTGCAAAAATTGCCATTTGTTGCACGAGTATACTTTTAACCTAAGGATTGACGCATTGCTTTAAAAAACGGTGTGACTCTATATATACCGTGACTTTGCTCCCCAAAGACGGAGGCTTTAAGTGGCTTTGATAAAATAGGTCACATCATCATCCTATTTAATTTATCTATTCTAAAAAAAGGATCAAGCTCTAAAATAAGAAACGTCTCGATCCATTTTTTACTCACTCTGTCCCAGCTGACCGCATGTTCGTTAATGATCTCATTTAAGAGGTCACGGGTTTTCTAATTGGAAGCGGCTTGACTCTTGTTGGACCGGGATGACCTCTTTGACAGTCTAAAGTTGGTGTCGACTTTTTGACCTCGTTAAAAATACTTTCGCCTCTGTCATCGCTGTCCTTAGAAATAACACCCAACCCTTCAAATAGCTCAACCAACCTTTTGGACCCGAGTTCTCCCTCAAGAAAAAGAAGCACTTTGCCTGAACAACGTTTGACAAAAGGAGTAAAAGAGCACAAATGAGCTGCAGCACAGAAGACCCTGGAACCAAAGCGTTTAAAGTAATGCTGGCATTGAAATTTAACCACCATTGGACAGCATAACACCTGAAACCTTTCCATTCGCTGTGTACAACACCTTCACATGACCTCACAAAGTCCAGCTGAGCACTGGCAGAACACCGTGCACCGCTCCAATCCCATCACTTATTCAAATATTAGCTAAACCGCAGCATCTGATGTTTCAATAGATGCTGTGCACTTCACGCTCATAATTCCTTATTAGCAGGTGGCTCGGTTCCAGTGCCGCTGCCACCTACACAAACAATGACTTGTGCGCAGCTTTGCACCATTGTCTGCAGGCACATACACACACACACACACGCTAATAAGCCCCGAACTGGTTGCATTGAGCACGTTTTTCACTGATCATCCTGCATATCAGCGAGACCATCCTCCAGATGCCAGCCGCCTCGCACAACATCTGTCCTTGACCTTGGCGATGAAGACTCACCAGTGACGAGACTGTCTGCCTATCACAGCCTCCTGTCTGAGCCCATTATGATATCATTTTTTTTATGTGTGTGTGGGGATGTGATTGGATGGCTGGTGGGAGAAATTCATGTTATCTGTGACCTGCTCTGCATCAGTGCACCGTTTGTCTGTGTGTGCACCTGTATAAGCCTATTTGTATCAGTTTGCATCTGTAGGACAAGGTCCAGTGACCCGTGCTGCTACGGTATATCATAACTAGTGTGTGGTGACTTTGCATGCAGGCCGATAAGCAAATGCAGCATAAAGTATACTGCATGCATGCTTGACACTGAGTGTTTCTGATTTCTTTTTTTAAACCTGTTCCCTCAGCAAAAAAAAACATCTTCTTCACTCTCTTTAATCTAACCTGTTCTTTAATTAATGCCTTTTAACAAGGGCCCTGAACACCAGGTTAATTGTGCTTTTCATGACAAAATCAGCCCAAATGCAAATTGTCTCTGAGAGACCTCTGCGCCGTGGCTGAACGGTGTTTTAATTATCCAGACAAACCCTTAAGTGGAGGAGAAACTGTAGTGGCCATATGCTCAGCAGTCACAACTTATCTCACAGTTGCATATCAGCTCACAGGTGGCGGGGACGCACAGAGAAAGATGACAGCAGATTTAAACGACAGTGAAAAGAGGGGAAATAGGAAATGGAAAGTAGGGAGGGGAGAAAAAGGAAAAATAAAGGTCAAGGTGAACTAGAAACACAACTTTGTGGTTGTATGCTGCCCTGAAACACTCAGGTTGCATTTACATCCATGTCTGTGAAAACATCTCCCCCTCGGCAGCACAGAAGATCTATACAATCAGCACCGTTTCAAAGTGGAAACCGGAGATTAGCGTCACCAGTTCAGTATCTGATCAAATGTCTCCGCTTCTGTTCCTGAGATATGACACTGAGTAATGACCAAAAAAGTGTGTTTTTGCAGAACGTTATGATGTCACAGTGAACTTTCGACTTCTAAGTGATGGAATCACTTCATCATTATATTCTATAAGACATTTGTGTGAAATTTTGTCATAATTTACATATGAATTCTTGAGCATGCATGTGAGATCACTGTGACCCTTGTCCACTGAAATCTAGTGACTTCTTCGCTGAGTCAAAGTGAACATCCGTGCCAAATTTGAATAAACTCCCTCAAGGTGTTCTCAAGGTAAAATCTCACAAGAATAAGACAGACAAGCTCACAGTGACCTCTACCTCTCACCTATGACCACCTAAATATAATCAGTTCATGGTTGAGTCCAAGTGGACATTTGTCCTAAATTTGAAGAAATTCCCTTAGGGTGTTCTTAAAATACCACGTTCATGAGAATGAGGTGGATCCAAGGTCACAATGACCATGACCTTTGACCAACAAAATCTAATCAGTTCATCCTTGAGCCACAGCGGACATTTATGCCAAATATAAAGAAACATCCTCAAGTGGTTCTTGGGATATTGCATTTACAAGAATGAGACAGAGAAGGTCACAGTGACCTTGGACTTTGAACTATGATCACCAAAATGTACTCATGGCATTGTTGAGTCCAGGTGGATTTTTGTGCTAAATTTGAAGACATGACCTTGAGGCATTCCTGAGATATCTTGTTCATGAGAGTGAGATGTACATATGTAAAAATAGACCGACAACCCAAAAACATAACGCCTCCGGCCCCGGTTACTGCCGGCACAGAGGCATAAAAACTAAGATCAAAAGAAGCGCACAGAGAAAGCAATTTCCCAGCGTGCACCATGCTTACCTCTGACTTCTCACAATTAACTGATACTCTCTTACCTACGATAACAAGCCCACACAAACAACCACCCCTCTATCTTTCCCAGTAAAACGACATTTCCCTAACCAGTCTACCCACTGGCAGGCTTCCATCTTACTCACTCACATTCACCGTTATGTCTCCACACAACAATGAACAGCAGAGGAGAAAAAACAGACAACCAGAGGGCAATTGGCAATGTGGGACAAAGGATAGGCTCCCTGAGAATACACAGGAATACACACAAAGGTACTGTATACACACACACACACACACACACACACACACGCTGACGCATAATCATCACCAGAATTGCTCGTGATGTTTTTTTCATTATGTGTGGTCTGGACAATGCAGCCATGTGACAGATAATGAAAGCATTTCTATGGACAGTCTGAAAATACATGTTGCTGTGTGTGTGCGTTTCTGTTCCTATGTGTATTTTTAGCCACACTAGTCATGTGCCACTTTGGTCCTGATTGAAATATTTCAACAACTATTGGATGGATTGCCATGATGTTTGATAATTGTATAAGACATTGTAAGCATTGTATGAACGCAGGGCTGTTCCAAAGTTATTCAAAACTCTCTCTTTCCGTTGCCCAACGTTCACTCTGTCATTATGCATTAATTGTTTTTCTTTCATTTTCGGTTTGAATTGCGCTCTTTTAATTCCATCATCTCCTTGTCTTCTCTCTCTGACTCAAGATTAATGCTTATTTTAATAACTTTCAATATTTGCATAACAAAAGTGGAAAGAAATTCCCATTTTCTTTTGCCAATTTCCTAAAATTCAGTTAAAATATAAGCTAATTTGGATGGAAATCCCACTATATTGAGTATGATAGTGCTTTTGTTAGACACTAATCTAAGGATGCTGAGTTACAGTCTCACAGACAAAGCATGTCTGCAGATTTTTAGTCTTTACATTAGTGCCATTTGAATTATTCTGACATTAAACCAGTTGAGATTTAAATGACCCTACATCATACCCAATTATATTTTAAAGGACTACTCACACTATTAGATAGATTTTTAATTTGCAGCAACATGAGGGCAGATATGTGCATGTCCTCTTAATGACAATCATTAAGTATAAAGATTCAGTCACACATTTAGCACAACCATTAAAGCAAGCCTTCTCTGGTCCATTCACCTCATAATAGACAAAATCATGAGCCAAAGACAGACAAAAAGAAAGACAAAAAAACATATTATCCTTTATGTATAATGTCAAAGAAATACACATTACAGGCTGACACTATAGGAAAAATGATTGTTTGCACCTCGTTTTTCGCACGTTTAGTTCAACACGTGCTAACTGCTCCTGAACTGAACACAACATGGATATACAAGAGTGGATCCCATGTCAGTGTGAAGGACTGTGTCTGGATCTATGTACCATGACATGAAGAGAATGGCACACACACACACGCACACACACACACGCACACACGCACACACACACACACACACACTTTTTTTCCATCTTATCCGACAGGCCACAAGAGCCACCTCAAACCAGCATTTAGCAGCACTTACAGCTCCTGCAGTTAATCAGAGCACTTAATAGGAGCAACCAGACCACATATTGTTAATGGACATACATACACACGTATAAACTCCCTGACTGAAGTCCCTGTCCGCCTGTTACGGTGCCTAAATACCTTTCCCAGTCCACCTGTCCCAATCCCACTGACACCACCTGAAATTTCTCTTACATTAGTTCTCCACGCTTCCTTAAACACACCAGCATCAGTACCACACAGCTCCACACACACACACACACACACACACACACACACACACACACACACACACACTTCCAACAGTCTTTCCACCTGTCTCTCTTCTTACCCAGCACATACACAGCACATCACACAAATGTCTCGTACCCGCACTGTGAGGTCTCCTCCCCAAAGAGCATTATATCACACCTGGGTATTTCACACTCCGCAGAGCGCCACCCTCGTTAAATCGCTGATTTCCTGTGAAATCAGGAGAGGATATGCTACCATGCATCACGCCTGACTTTTATATCTAATGGAGAAGTGGTGATAAAGTTTATGGGGACCTATGATGTGTGAGAGAGACTGGCAGGAGAAAGGTCCAGAGAAGTGTGTGGATGGCTAAAGTATAGGCTGTATTTAATCTATAGTGCTTGGGGGAAAGAAAGGGATTTTTTTTAACAATAATGGCTACTTTATTTTATGCTCTTCTCTGTAGAGAGGCTTATTAAAATACTTGTCTCTCTCCTACTATTATTAGTACTATTTCAATGTGTCCAAAATGTACACGGTGCACCTCAAGGATAAATTCTGGGTCCTACTGTTTTTTCTTTTCACATGCTTCCCATGGACAATATATTGTTTGTGTATATGCAGATGATATATAACTGTATATTCCTATCAACCCTGCTGAAGTTTGGCTGCCCAAACTTATTTTTTTTTGGGGGGGGGGACTTTTGACAAGACAGCTGTAGCCAGAAAGGGGTTGAGAGAGAGGGGATGACATGCAGCAAAGGGCTGAGGTTGGAATCAAACCTGCGGCTGCTGTGGCATGAACATAGCCTTTCTACATGGGGTGCCTGCTCTACCAGGTGAGCCACTGGGCATCCCATAATGTTCTTCATCTTAACAAGGACAAGGCTGAGTCAACAGTCTCCTCACCCAGCATTAATCAAACCATTTCTGCCAGCCCTCAATGCAGATAAAGTTATTCGTCCTCTCTGGATTATTGTAACTTGCAGTAAAAACGTCATAAATTATCTTCAATTGGCTGAAAATGCAGCTGCACAGATTTGACTATGATGACTACGAGAACAAAACTGCTTTACCCCAAATCCCCTCGCTGGCATCCCACTGCTTCCAGGACAATTAGAAATTCTATTATTGAGTTATAAGGAAAAAAACAGATTGGCTCCAAGCAATATCTCTGACCTACTATAACCATTCATACAAGCTCTTCTAGCTAGCTTTTGATTTCAAACTAAGGGAATGCATTTTCTGCCATCGCACCTAAACTGTGAAATGAATTACTGCTCACAATCTCCATTTTGTTTTAAAAATGCTCTTTTTTGAAAGCGGCTTTTAACTGCCTTACATGATACCCCCAGGACTATATTAAACCATTTCATATATTTTCTTTAAATCTATCCGGTCTTACTCTACCATTTTGGTCGAGAATGAAACGATTGGATGGATTACAATGAAATGTTGTAAAGACGTTCATTGTCTCCAGGCTCTATCTGAAACCCCTGGGTTTTTGGGTTTTTTTGCACATCTGTGCTGTCCTCTAGCACCAACTTCAGGTCAAAGTTTTCTGTTACTCATGAATACAACTCAACATCTGCTTCCATCGACGTCCTAAACATTTTGTCAAATATCAGTCTTTTTTTCTCATCTGTCTTTCTCTCTCTACATTGCGACCTGAGAAGGTATTTGAACTTATCTCGTCCCTCTCCCACATTAAAACTCTCCCTCCTTCATCACCTCTCTGCCCTTCAAGACTATCGCACCAACAGCTCCCGCCCGCCCTTCCCCAAACAAATGTCACTTTCTAATTGGCCTGGCTTGGCGAGGCAGGAGAGCATCGCCGTTTGGACAGCTGTTAATCTAAGAGGTTGGCAGTGGCAGAGGGATTGTGCCAGTGACGGTGGCGGGGAGAGGGATGACAATCTGGAACAGCACTGAGAATGACGCAATGAGGCAGAAAGACTTAAAAGACAGAAAAAAAAGAAGTTTGAGTCTGGTGCAAAATCACTCACGCCACGGTCTGTCCACACATCTGTCATTGTGACGTTATGTTGTGCCAACGAAAAAAAAAGAACCACAAATTAAAATGCAGTGTCACTTCACATCTCTCACCTTCTGTGCATCCTGTGTAGTATGGACTATTAACGTACGAGCGCAAACCCTGCAGTTTCATTCAAGCATCTGCTCCGAAGCCTCAGCATCACCCACACGGGGATGTAATGGGTTTTCTCCCCCCTCTTCTCTTTCTTTCACACACATACACACACAATGAAGCACACACAGACACACAGCGCTCGGGGAACCAATCACCATCGCCTGTTTTCAGGTCCTGTTTGTGAATGGGATTTTTTACGGGAGAGGAGGAGGCAGGCAGCGCTGCATTTGTAGGCATGCAGCTGCCACACCGGAGAAACATCCCATTTTTGAATTATTTCTCTCACTCTCTGCTGGCTGCTGCCTAATCCATTTTTGATGTTTCTGTTTTTTGTTTTTTTTTTCTCACGCCCTCATTTCCATTTTTGGTTTTCTTTGCATCTTCTTGAACTCTTTGTGACTCTGTCTTTTTTGATGCAGCAGTCGATTGTGATTGCTGCATCAAAATAGCCTCTTTTCCCCATGCTTTTCTTTCACTTTTCCTCTGACACACCATCATCATCATCATCATCATCATCATCATCATCATCATCATCACCATCATCATCATCATCATCGCCTCTTTTACATCTTTTTCACTCTCATGTCATGTCACTCTCATATACTGCAGAACAGCTTCTCCACAAACCTTATTGTCTTCTTTTCGTTCAGTCTGCCTCCTAAAGCAGCAGTTGATGCATGTAAGGTTAATGACACACACACACACACACACACACACACACACACACACAGACATGCTGTAGACACTTACCTCTAGTGACAGGGTCTTCGTCCCGGGTGTTTCTGAATCCTCAGTAGTTGGAGGAAGAGCGGCGAGCCTGTGAGCTTCCGGCGGCTGGAGAGAAGTGGAGGACAGAAAGAGACAGAAAGAGAGCGAGAAAGAGAGATAAAAGACAGGAGACAGCAGAGAGTGAGAGGTATAAAGAGACAGAGAGAGAGAGAGAAAGTGGACGAGAGCAAGCAGGCTGTGCGATCCAAGAAGAGGAGGAGGAAGAGGAGGAGAAGGAGGAGGAGGGTGCTCCGGCTGGCTGGAGGTGAGATGAAGGGGAGAAAGAGAGAGGGAGGGAGAGATAAAGGAAGAGGGAGGGAGAGAGTGAGGGTGCGCTGGATTGGGATAGGAGGGGATGGTGTGATGTTGGAGAGGAGGAGGAGGAGGGATTGCAGGGAATGGAGCGAGAGGAAAGTTGGACAGAGGAGGGAGGAAGGATGCAGAGACAGAGGAACATGGGAAAAAAGGTGATTTATTGGGAATAAGTGAAATCATCAGACTTTAAAACTCTCTCTTTACTCCGTTACCACTGTAACCTTTCACAGCCACCAAAAGTACAACTCATGTGGAGCGTCACATGCCGCCCGTCCCCTGAAGACAATCAATTTCAGAGTGGAGAAAATGCCCTTCGATCCATTAAATCACACTGTAATCCAATCCTGTGTTGGTGTGTTGCAGTACGGATACTGCAATTAACTTTGGAGCAATAACTTACAGGAGCCGGCAGACAAAGAGCTGGAAGAGAAAAAAAACAGAGCTGGAGAGGCACGAGAAGGTGAAGGAAGAGGAGCTTTGTGACCAAAATGGACCCGGGGTGTTTTGAGGTATGCTAAGAAAAGGATGCAGTGATAATGACAGAGGGCATTAGACGGGACATGTGGAGAGTGGAGGAAGAGGAGCAGATTTAGCCTCTGGCTAAATGCACTCTGGGATGAAAGAAGAGAAGAAGAGAGGGGAAAAGGGAAAGAAAGAAAAGGTGGTTGAATGGAGGATGATGATATTGTGAAAATCCACTCATCTGTCATTTGCCTTTCAGAGAGTTTAGGGATGTGGATGGTGAATGTAACCTGGAGTCATGGATGGATTATGAAAGCACAGACCCCCGGCACAGACAAGTAACAGGCCCCCATCCCTCCCACACAAGAGTCATCTTGTATTTGTAGTTAATTTTGGTCACTTTTATTCGCTTTGTCATCTTTTTGAATCTCTGGTATTTTGTTTGTAGTCTTTTTGTTTTGTGGTCTTTATTGTATTCTTATAGATGTTTTGTAATTCTTGAGTCATTTCACAGCTGGTTTTTTTTTTGCATCTGCTTTTGGTTGTTTTTTGTCTCTATGGCTGTTTTGCATCATCTGTATGTTTTGTTGTCTCTTTGTGTTGCTTGTTAATTGTTTCTTCGTGCTCTTTTTTGTCTTTACATATTCATTTTACAGCCCACCTTTTAGTCATTTTGCATCTGTTTGTGATCATTTTTTGTCTCTTTGCGGTCATTTTGCATCACTCTGGTATTTTGTGTTTGTAGTCTTTTTGTATTTGTGTTTGTTTTTGGGGTCTTCATTTTGCATCTCTCTGATGTGTTTGTGGTCTTTTTGTTTTGTTTTAGTTGTCGTTTTGCTGTCATCATGGTCTTTTTGTTATTTTTAGCTGTTTTGCATCTGTTTGTTCTTATTTTGCATTTTGTGTTTGTTAATTTTTTTAGGGTTCGATTTTTTTGTGTGGGGGGGGTATTTTCTGCGTCTTTGTTGTTGTTCTGCATCTCTTTTTTTACTTTTATTTAGGTGTATTGCATTTGTTTGTGATTGCTGGTTGTCTCTTTATAAACGCCTTTCAAACCACTGTAGTCGTTTTCATCTCTGATGTTTTGTGTTAGTGGTTTTTTTGTTTTTGTGGTAGTTTTTCTGTCTCTTTGTGGTCATTTGACACATCTTGTTAGTTGCAGAGTTTTGATTTTGTCTCTTTGTAGTCATTTTGTGTCTCTTTGTGGTTATTTAGCTGTCTTTGTAGCCATTTGCAGACATTCAAACTGTTTTTTAGTTGTTTGCATCTTTGTCATAATTTTCTGTCTTTTTATAGCCGTTTTGTGGTTCTTTGTACTTGTTCAGTTGATATAGTCCTCTCTTTGGGGCCGTTTTGCATCTTTGTTGTCACGTTGCATTTTTTCCTGCAGCTTTTCTGTGGTCGTTTTGCTTCCATTCTCACTTGTTCTACATCTCTCACATTTCATTGACTTCTCAACAAGCAATGTTACTTCAAACAGAAGCTCTGTCTGCCTAAGCCCGTTCAGTAATCCATCCATGATTACAGTGTGGTGAAAGAAATCCTGTGAGGTGTTGAGTAGTGTGCAATTATAAGCTTGTGTGTTTTCTTTTTGTATGTTTATGTGGCCATGTCTGCTACTGTTTAACCTTTGCAGGCAAATTAATCCCTGAATTCACTGAATAAGTGTAGCGTGGCAAAAATAAAAAAGAAATAAAAAAATCCGGATATGGTTTTGGAAAAAGGTACTGATTAACGGGTCAAGTCACATTCATCACACGAGGACCTGAGGGCCGCAAAAGGACCTGTGATAAAACCGATGTGATGCATTTAAAAATCTCTGTGTCGGAGGTACGGGTCAGCTGAGGAGCTGAGGAATCATTTTCTCAAGGTGATGACTCATTTGCTCAAGGACACTTCAGCAGCGTGGATGCTGGCCAACAAAGAGCTTAATCCGGGGAGTTTTGTCTCCCTTTTCAAAAATAGCTTTACTCAGCTGTTTAAACACATCACTGACAGTGGCACTCCATTTCCATAAAAGCCTGTAAAAATCTAGCTTTAAAAAAAACAAACTAAAATGGCCCAAGGCTTGCCAGTAATGTGTTGTTTTCCCACACATTAATGTGCTTCACCATGATTCTCACGCAAATCACCCTCCAGAGTGTGTGTGCATGGATTTGTGCTGCAAGCGAAGTCCAATTTTGTATTTTGTGTTTGTAAAATAGATGGACAGCGAGAGATACGGGCGCAGCTCCAGCTTTGAGGGATTGCGCTTTACAAGTTGCTACATTTCTGTCGACTCCCGAGCTGCAGATCATACTCTGGCTGTCAGTCCTGCACAAGCACCACTGACAATAAAATAGGAAGTGAGTGCACACTATGAAGTAAAGCACAATTTACTTATTCAAATAAGAATCACTGTTTGAATTTTTACCTTTTGGATATGACATTCAGGGCATTAATTCAGAAGCATACCTCTATGCTATGTAAAGATATAGTGGAGTATGGTGTCCTTAGCAGAGAATGAACACACACCCTTTTTGCGTGTGCTGTAATGTGGTAGACGGACTGGCGGCACATACATTTTATTGCATGTGAGTCTTGTGCATGTCATCTGCTGACTAGCTAATTGCTGCAGCTCTGTACTGCACTCATGAGGCGGTTAACACTGATAACGAGGTGGCAACATCACAGACGCATAATACCCACCCTCTGGTTCACCCCGATTAACAGTTTTAGCTCTGTCAGCACTGTTGCTGTTGTTATGCTGCCTTCATGTGCTCCTCGGCAATATCATATTCACCAAATTTACGTGTTACAAGCACATGAGCAGCCCTCCCATGAGTGGGAAATGTCGATGATACCCAAGCTGCCAAGTTGTGATGTTTGCAAATAAAAGAATATATCAAAATTAAAAACTGGAAACTGCTATCAACCTCTTGCTTAAACACTCTTAGCATTAAAATGCAACCAATCTTCTTTGTAGCTCCCATGTTGTTCCCACCTTACAACGTCAAAGCACATGAACACAACAAAGTCAAAAGAACAACTTCCCATCTCGGAAACTCCGACCCTCCAACATCACATGAACGCACTATTAGCATCGGCAGCACTGTTGCTGTTGTTAGCACTGTTAGCACCATGAGCTGCTGGCCACCAGCTTAGCCACCTCCATGTTGAGAAGTGTTTGTCATAATTCAGAAAAGGCAGGTTTGAACACAAATAAAGAATGAAAATTATGAACAAGGCAGCCAGATGAATAAGTATATATATATATATATATATATATATATATATATTAAAAACTTACAGCAGGAGTCCAGGGACAGGAACTTGGTCGTGCTGCAGCCCAGTGGGGACAGGTGTCAGTCCCGCACAGAAAGGGGAGCTTTCCTTTGAGCCACCTTCAGGATCTCTCTTCCATTCCCCATGAACAAAAACAGGGAGTATGTCAAATCATAGAGTTCATCCAGTTCATCCAGTCCATCTTCTGGATCCATGTTTGGTCAGTTTATACTGTTATAATTCAGAAATAGCAGATTTGGATCCAAATGCAGACTGAAAAGAGGAGGCAGCTGGATAACTGAGTAATTTATATTCCAAAAAATGGGAGGCAACAAAGACAAATCCAACCAGGAAATAAACTCAGGCACAAAGAAAGACAACAAACTGACCAAAAGAGCTGGGCTGGTAAACAGAGGGAGTGACTGACTGAGAGGTGCAGGAGGTGACTTATGAGGGACAGGTGATACTAATCAGGGCAGTGGAGGGAAAACACACAAAGGCAGGACATGATGCATGAGGAGAATTTCACAAAATAAAACAGGAAGCAAGACTAAGTGAATAAATGCAACAAATTAATACTGAATTGTAATCGTAATGAAAACAAAGATTACTGATATATACCTTAAAGTTATATATTACATAGTAGAAGCTCCACTGGTCCAAAGAATTAAAGGCCACGCTTCACACTAATGTTTTCTGAAGATTTATTTGCTCTCCTCTTTGTTTCCTCAGAGACTTCAAACACAATGAAAATTAAAACAAAAATGAAAGACATAAAAGTTTGAAAAATAAATATTTTCCACTCACTCTCAATCTAGAGTCCATCATTAGGCAGTCCAAATAGAATAACAGAAATGTGCTAAAATAAACAAAATGGCCTAAAATGCAACACCAATGTCAGCAAAGCTAACAGAAAATAAAACACCATCACAAAAATAAATTAAAAATAGATAGCACTCTAAAATGTGGTGCCAAAGCTCACTGAGCCTAAAAGGGAAGGCCTCATGTATTTCATGTCATTTTGTGTTTTTTTTCTTAGAAATTAACTGTTAGTTACCCGTTGATGCGTATCAGGCTGTCAAAAGAAAAATTAACTGAAACCGGCATGCTTAATAGATATGCTCTGAATGTTGCGTTCAGCTTCTCTGAGAAATGAGAAAAGTAAGGGAAGTCATTGTACAACCATTGCTCGGAGGCTATAACATGCTTTGCATTGTTAAGTGAGTGGTTTTGAATGCTCATGTCACTTCAGCGGCTGCATGCACCAGCGCTGACACCGGCATAAATTTCAATGCGATTTTTCTTGCTTTCATTGTTCTCAAGTGATTTTGGGAAACAGGCAGTAATGGAAGGCAACTGTGCTGTGACAGTATTAACATCAACTCTGTGTGTGTGTGTGTGTGTGTGTGTGTGTGGGTGCGTGCCCTGTGATAGAAAGAGACAGAACAAAATTAATGAGACAGGAGAGAGAGAGCAGGACGTGTCTCCTCCAGCTGTTTATCAGCCCAGAGCACTCCTCTCAGATTAAACTACAACTACTTTATAATTACTATAATGTATTCTTATTGGACAAGTATGCCTTTCTTAATAAAGAGTCCAATAATTGACTCTCTCCAGTCTTTCTCCTGCTCCGTCCCCCCCTCTCCCTCTGAAACACTCACTATTGATCTCATTAATTTACATTACATTCTCATTAGCCTCAAAGAGTCTTTAATTTTACACCAGCGGGATGATGGCTGTGCAGTAGTGAAAGTAGCACTATTACTCAACAACAACAGACGGGTCCGATCATTCTGATCATGCTCTGTATAAATCCCATTAGCAGTGAGTAATTAAAATCACATTGTTCTTATTATCAATTCATTTTTTTGTTATTTATCCTGTCAAAAAATCCTCCTAAAAATGATTTCTAATGCAGGACACAGTATGACTTGTCTTGTCTGTGGAAATCAAACTGTCTGCTTTCTATTCCATCGCTTGTTTCTGCTGTGAGAGTTGTGTGTCTTCATAAATGAGATTCCTCTCTCCAAGGTGAAAGTGAATTTCCACCCTAAAACTGCTTTTTTGCAGACCTGATCCATGACTGCGTAAATCTATCAAAATACTTTGCATGCACATTGCTTTCACTGTTGCATCGGTGTGCAAAATGCCACAAGGATGAACATGTCTCTGTTTAAAAAAAAAAAATCTGTAATTCAGACCATAAATTTATGCTTACATACACTGTTTGAGCTGCAAGGCAGGATTTATAGCAGCACAACTTTCTTATCTGTAGGAATCACAAAGTGGGACAGCAGCAGAGGAGCACCACGTCCTCCGAAAATGATTCACTGAAATTTAAAAGCAGTGCACGAACTCAGCAGAGAGCGCTGGATGTACCCTTAGTACAAAGCTGTGAAAAACTACCGTCACATGTGAAAAAATGAAAATAACTCTCACAGACTAGAAAATGAACAATAATCTTATTTATTTTTTTCTGCATAATTGTCAACAAGGCTGAACTGGAGGAATTAAGTTAGCACTTTAATCTTAACACTATTACTGCCCCTTAAACTGATAAAGTTAAACTGTGAATGTGAGTTTCTTTATTGATGTCCCATTACTGGCCCTTTAGTTAGAAATCTTCAACAATAACAACAACAACAACAACACAGACAATGCCAATCTCACCAGTATTATGAGCCACAATGCCAATAAAGGAACAGTTCATCTGAATAACTAAAATATATATTTTTCTGCTAACCTGTAGTGCTATTTCTCAATCTAGATTTTTGCACAAGTCATTAAGATGTCTGCTTTCTCATTAATATAATGGCAATATTCAAGAATATAATGTGTAATTTTGTTGAATAAAATAGTTCCTACACGAAACCTCTCTCAAGTTTTTCAAATGTAATTATTTTTACTTTATTTTTTAAATTTATTTGGCACTTTGAGCAACACAAGCTGAGTGCCATCTAGCTCTATTTTAATGAAGACAGAGAAGACAGATATCCCCGACACTCAGCAACTCACACCAAAACAATCTAGATTAATAAATAGTTTTAAATTTGGGGGGGTTAACTGCCCCTTAAATAGTGTGTTTTTCTTGTAATATTGACATACACTGTCTTGCTGCTGCCAGTGGGTTTTACAGAGCTGTTATTTTGCCTTTTATCAAGCATTAATAATGTGTTTCTGGAGTTGAAAATGTATGAATGAATGTGCCAGAATGTGTCCTCGTACAGACTTGGACTGTGTTTTATGTGTCCAGCTTGTGATGTGTGTGTCTGATGCATTGTGGAAACACACTGCGGCTGTTGACATTTCATTTGGAGATGATGGTCTCTGGAAGTGATGTTATTTACCGAGAGATAAAGTCATTCAAACAGAAACGGATTTGAACCCCCTAGAGGTAGTTGCATAATTAGATAACCCAAACCCCTGGCACTCAGCACTGCTGGACATTTTTTTTTTTTTTTTCTGTCCTGTGAATTTATCCAATTCAGTCTGTGGGAATGAGAGGTTTGTTCAAGATAAAATCTTTTAAATAAAAATTGAGATAAACTACTACAAGCACGGCGTTGTGTTCCACTTACAGCACAGATGTGATACTGATTAGCAGTTGTAATTTGTGATCACTAGGTGGCACATTTGAGGTTGAAATGGCTTTTCTGAGCTAGCTGAAATATTCAACACCAGAGGAATACAAGGAGACACAAAAACACAGAGACACAAAAATACTACAAAGAGATATAAAACGAAGAAAAAAAACCTCCAAGAGACAGAAAATGTCCTTAAAGAGACATCAAAGGAATACTACCAACCTAAAAAAGACACAAAATTACCACAGAGATACATACAATGACGTCAAAGAGACCTAAAACAACCAAAAGGCACACAATTAACACAAAGAGACTCAAAATTGTCTCAAAGAGACACAAAACAATCACAAAGAGAAACAAAACAGACAAATAGAAAACACAGTTACTACAGAGATGCACGCAACAGCCAAAAAAGACACAAAATACCACAAAGACTCACTGAATGACATCAAAGAGACATAAAACAACCAAAAAAGATGCTAAATTAAATCAAAGAGACACACATTTGCCTTAAAGAGACATAAGCCTCCACAAAGGGACAGACAATTCTTCAAAGAGACATAAAACAACTACAAAGGGACAAAAAACAACCAAAAAGGCACACATTTAATTTAAAATCCACAGAATGAACACGAGGTTACACAAAATGACAACAAAGATTCACAAAACAATACAAAGAGCCAAAAAACGATCCCAAAGAGAGACAAAATTTAGCTAAAGAGACACAAAATGACTAAAAAGATACATAAATCCACCAAAACAAACACAAAATCACAACAAAAGATTGACAAACAACTATAAGGAGACACAAAACCAGAAAAAGATCCAATAATAATAGCTACAATGTGTGCGTGTCTTGCTTCTGTGTAGTCGGTGAGGCCTTTTGCATATCTGTTGTCTCATAATCAAGCCATGGCGTGCATTTGAAGTTGAAGAGAGACCTTTGTGCCCAGTATCTTAAAGTCACCCTTGTACCACATTTTCACCCACACATCAGTTTGGGGTGACACATAGATCATATATTTAGACTTAAAACGGGACCTTTTGTCACATTTCTTCAAAAGAAAACTACTAAGTTCACACGCCCCATCGTCTGACCGTGTCTCGTTTTGACCGTGTCGTGTCTTGACACACACAAACCTCAAGTGGCTGATATGTGAAGATCAGCAACCTGATCTGCAAGTTCCTCATCGTTTCTGAGAACCAGAGGAAGGTTTTTTTCTTAAAGGTCTCTAGAGAAAGAAGCTATTCTGATCTCCCAGCACTGTGAAGTGGTAATACTAACAGCTCTGTGTAGCACATGCCCAAGGTCAAATATCTGTTGTACTGCAATGAAAAACAATGGCAACTTGCATATTTGGGCAACGCATGAAAGGCATTTCATTGTTGTTGAGCCGTTTGTGCACACGGTATCTCATAATACGTTTTAAGGTTATTTTGATTCTGTAAATGTTTTGTTTATGACTGTTTCTTACAGAATGCAATTTCAACTTGGAGAGCAACGACCATTAGATTTAAAATCAAAGTGTTAAGTGTAAAGCTGTGAGTCGCAGCAAACTGGCAGCAGTTGAAATGAGGAATTGGCTTTATCTTCACTCATCATCAACTTTTCTCAAGCTGAGGTGTTAAAGATGTTCGTTAGCAGGAAGTCAGAGAGCAAAACAAAAAGAAAGAGAAAGGGTCAGCTCTGAAAAACAAGTTGTGCGAATAATGGAGTTGACTTGACATGAACTGTTTTTTTCGATCAGAAGCTATAATAAATTATAAATAAATTTACTAAGGTGTTTTTTAAACTTTCACCCTTTCAAATTTGCAAATTTGCTTGATTTCTCAAAAGTAATTTACCAGAGTTACAAAATAATTACCATATATTTAGCCAAAAAAAACCCCACAACAACAACAACATGAGCTTATGGAGCTAGAATAATAATAACAATAATAATAATAATAATAACAATAATAATAATAATAATAATAATACAAAAGAAATGGACAAAATCGAACAAAAACAAACACAGTTTATAGATAAAATAATCAATAATAGCCTTATTATAACATTTTTTTTAAAACTGGGAAAAATATTTAGAAAACGATCTTTATAATTACATTAATATAGTTTTTTTTCCTCCACTATTTCCTCTTTATCATCAAAAACATCTAATAATTTCCCTCTCTCTTTTTTAAAACAAATTTTCTGGTCATTTTCTTGTCACTCTTTCCTATTTTCTTGAAAACTGTGGGACACCTCTTGCCAATTTGCTCCATGCCTTTTTAGTCACATTTTTATAGAAATCACACCAACTCGCTCAGGTTTCAAAGGTATTAATGCACGTGAAAGGCATCTTAAAGCAGCATAAGAAAACTGATGCGGGTCTTGGTTTCAAAGGGTTAAACCAATAGTTATTATTTTATTTCTCAGATCCATAAACATCTGATGCTGTGCATGCATGTTTGTGGCGTTCCCAACATGGCCTTAATATGTCCTTTACATTTTCCATCTTTGTCACGTTGAGTCTGCAGTTTTTGACTCAAAGGCATCAAGACTGCGATGTGGCTCACGATCAGAGACAAGTGAACTGCCGCATCTGTCAGACAGCATCAAGACTTAAACGCCACATTGAAATGACAAGTGTAACTGTAGCATGAATGCATGGCATGTTGCTGTGTAGAGTCCATGTGGCAGGGCAGTGTGGGAACAAGACAGGAGCCTCAGAGAGTTCACTCTGTAGAGAGGAAGGAGATCTGAAAGGCATGTGTGAGTCAGAGTCAGAGATCAGTTTCTAGTCTGTTTTGAGGAATTAATATTAACGGGAAAGTGAAAGGGGCTGCAAGTGCTGATGCATACTGAGTAAAAGCCTGTTTTTATATGTGAAATGTCATTTTATTGATATTATTAGATGCAGTCACTTGTGTTTAAATATATATTTTGTGACATATATTGACTTTAAAAATCAACCTTAATGAGCACTGAACATACTCAAACAGGTGTTATTCATTTTTTTTCAGTCTGAGGACACTGGCGGTAAGACTAAATGTGTGTGTATTCAAAATGAGTGTGAAGCATGGGTTGGTGGTTAAACCTCTGACTCAGTATGATTTTAGTAGACTAGAAAGCGTCCAACCAGAATGATTCAGTATCATAGCAGAAAACAACAAAGACCTTTAACACTCATTTAAAAATAGCATTTCCCAACATTTAAATAAATTTTTTCTCAGGTTTCTCAGGTTTTCTCAGCAGTTATAGTTGACATTTAAAGGTGTTTTTTGTAATTTACAGCAACACAGGGACTGTGAGCCAACAGTCTGTGTTGTCATTAGTTACAGTAAAGATATGTTTTCGTATGTTGTTGTTGGATGTTACTTACCAGTCTAAAAGAAACATCAGCATCAAATTGCATGTTTTTACTTTCCAAGCGCTGTCTCCAGTGCTGGAAGGCCACGTCAATATTTTCTCTAGCTTTGCTTCTTCCTACGTGGAAGAAGAAGAAGACGTCTTGGAGCTGCTTATGATGAAGGTAACAGTCGTTTTCCTGGAGTTTCAGCCATCGCTGTGTTTCTTACACACTAACAACTTCACAAAGACTGTATCTTCTACACTGTATGTCTCTGTATCCATTGACTCCAGCTGTCTCAACTTGTTTCTTTGTCTCTTGCAGCACAATAGAGGCTACAGTGACTCACTATCGCCTCTCAGGCCAGGATGTATTATTACTGAAGGGACAGCCGTCCCTGGCTGCTTATGGGTATGTCTGCGGTGCAATGCATGGGCATCTTAGACATAGGAAGTAGTAATAGGTATGCTTACTATCAGAAAGGTTAAAATATCAAAAGTTTCTCTGTATGCAGAATAGTGTGTTTCTGAGTGTTGTATGTTATTGCTGCTTTCACATGTAAGCACCAATTTAATTTTGCACTTACTTTAAGGGGAGCAAATTATAATGACTTTATATCCTGTTTCTGTTGCTTTACATGAAGTAATAAATTATATTTTAGAAGATAATCGCGTTCTGTTTGTAAAAATCAATGTCTGTAAAACAATAAATGTCAAAAAAAGTGGAATGCATATATATTTAAGTAAAGTAAAATTTACTCAGAATTGTACTATAGAGTATATGTGATTACTTTACATCACCAAAAATATTCATCATTTAGTATTCTCTCCACCATGCAGATCATCAAAAGACATTTTATTTTTAACTTGTCCATCTAATCAAATCACTCATGTTTTCATTGTAAGTGAATTCTGAAGGAAAAATTGTACATTTTACTACTACTGAAACTGTTCCTCCTCAAAAGAAGTGGGTGCACAACACGCCCGCGCACCGAATGATCGCCCTTTGAAGATGCATACATTACACCCACGTTTGAGTGACAGCAAGGTCAGGCCCATAGGAAAATGGAAAGTATTTGAATTAGTAGTTTTAGTGAAACAGTTTAAAGGAAAGTATCTGTACACAAAAACAATAAATGAGCATTTTTTTCAAAATGTTATCAAATATCCTGATATCTAATCAAGAGGTTTCAGCTGCATGTGGCAGAGCTACAGAGAGGAAAGGTGCCCTTATCTCAAAGTGTGCGGTTTATTAACCACTGATACTTGCGTTGAGGCAAATCTTGAGCCGATCATATCGTGAAACCAGAATATGTATCCTTTGTGACTCCAGAGAGCCAAATTGGTTTCATTTATTGCATTTACTGCAATGGGAAAAGTAATGTAAGAAAGCAAAACTGTTAAAACTTTGCAGGTTTCCTGATTTGGCAAATGATCAGAACTGTATTAAAAGCTTTGAAAATGATGTTTTTCTGCCTCTGGTGCCCAAACAGGTTAGTATTAAACATATTTCTGCACTTTGCAGGCCTCTAGATGACTCCAATATATATTAGTGCATCTGTTTTTATTTGCATAAGCAGTATTTCCAGAATAATTTGAGTTAGCACTTGAACTTTGGCAACTGATGACGGCAGCGAAGCAAACGAGCAGACCATGCATGGAAGTGAACACATGAAGTGTCAGAGTGGACAGAAAGGGGAAACTGAATTTGTCAAGCGGGAAACTCCCACAGAGTTCTCGACAGTGTTTATGAAGAGTTGGCTGACAAGAAGGGAGCAATGTAACAGACAGACAGACAAAAGGATATGAAATTACAGTCTTGCTATGAGGATGTCATATCGTTCACATGAATTCCATTTCATACTTCAAAAAATGTCTGAACGCTGCAAAATATCACTCTAAAAAAGACTTTGTGTGTATTTTCAGCATTAATTTCCCATTAAGAGATACCATTCATCTGAAAGGAGGAAGTTGAAGGACTTAACCCTTTGAATCCCAAGCAAATTAGTTTGATTTCTTTCAGAAACATTTGGAAAAAAGGTAATGACCAACTTGGCAAGAAATGTCACACAACTTGCAAGAAATCAGTAAAAAGTGAAGAAAATGACCCGAAAATAACCTAAAATGTAATTTTTAAAAAGGAAGGGGGATTATTAAAAAATAGGGGCAGATGTCCATAAAACAATTTCTAATCATTTTTATGTTTAAAATTAATAAAATGCTAGATGTATTCATTTTTTTAATTTCCTTTCTTTTTACGCCTCATTTTCTTGTTTTGGGTTTTTACTTGTCTTTTTTTGCTTTTTTTTTTGGTAATTTTCTTGTAACTTTTCTCTATTTTTTTGCTGTATTTTGGGCTGTGTGCTGTTAAGTTGCTCTATGCCTTCTCCCCATGTTTTTGAAAGAAACCAGTTTGCTCAAGTTTCAAAGGGTTAATTACAGCTGGTGATTACATGTGCAAGTTGACGAAATAAAAGTCTACATGTTGACATCCTGTGACTCAGATATGTCTTAAATTCCAGTGAATTTTCAGGCAAGAATTTCGCAATAGAGTGACATAGAAGTGAAGAAGTCAATGCATCAGTTTATGAAAACAGGATTTCTTCACATCCTTTCAGATTCTTTTCAGATTTTCCTACATGCAAGTTTTCCACATATCTGTTTGTATTGGGGTTCATTTCAGTTTGCCTTTGATTTCAGCCATCAGACCTGCCATTTTGCTTTGTTGTGTGACAGACTGCACTGTATTATTTGGTTTCAAAGTCAGTCACTTTCCCCTAAAGGGGCTTTCCCCCCAAAACTTGCCACTGTAAACAGCAGCTCAAAAGAAAGGCGTTAAGTCTTTTATGCTTGAGTGACCCTTAAAATCCCCCCTCTTGTTTATTGTTACTCTGCTGAACTGAAATGATCACCTCACATCATTTATTTCTCTTTTTTCTTAAATTGTGTTGTCTGTTCACATCATTTCTCCTTTCTTTAGATGCATATTTACTGTTTTATTTGAACATAGTCTGACTTTTAAAACAGGCTCTACACACACACTAAGGTTAGGCACAAGTCGCGCTACAAAAAATTATACATTTTCAGTGTGATGTTTTTTTCCACGCGTGCACACGGTACAGAAGCATACTGACACTGATCAGTATCAGGTAATAACAGGAAAGGATTCTTGTTAAAACGTAAAAAGTGTCTTGTTGTATCGTGAAAACATCATGTTATAACTATACATTTTTATTTTACCTGACTGATTTTTTTGTTTTTCTGACATGGCAGCAACATGTTTCTGTACCAGGGAAACATGAGAACAAATTATTGGAATTGTGAGATAATTATTGTTATTAGGAAGCTATAGAATTTAAAATTAAATTAATTAAAACTGCACTTAGCCTACAAATATTTATCACATTTCTGTTAAAATACTTTAATTTCATACTCAGTCTGTAGTTACCATCAAATACCATTCAGAACAGATGAACTTTTATTATTCATAATATTATTCATATTCATTAAATATTCATTTACTATATTATTATTATACTTATTATAAGTTCAACAGTAGCAGGTAAAGGATCTTATTTTGTGTGTGTGTGTGTGTGTGTGGGTGTGTATTTTAAGGTGCAGGATGATTTAACATCAGGAATTACTGTTGTGTTTAATAAGTGGGAGCAAATAATCAAATAAATAATAAAATATGAACAATATACAAACTAAAACAATAACTGGTGGGTTCAGGCACCAAACCCACTTGGTTGGGGATGATTTAAAAATAATGTTTGGGTTAAAATCATCACCTGAAACACGAAAAATGAGATTTTGCATGAATTAGCACAAATTGGAGGTTATCATCGAGAAGTGAATAATTTGATATAAAAAATTAAAATTAAAATATTAGTCTCAGAAAAAAGATTTAATCCCAAAATAGTGCATGAAATTTGGCCAAAAACTGAGATTAATTTTAATGTGCTGTGTCATGTATCAACACTCAATTCACAGCTTTTTGTAACTCACTCCAGTTAATTGAGGATCACCTCTCCCCCCAAAAAATAAAAAAAAGACATGTTTTTTAGAAGTTTTAAGTATTTTCTCCAGAGAGTGATTTGTGCCAGACTGTAAATATATAAGCATGGTGGTAAAAGTGCTCATCTGTGTCACCAGTATTTTCTTTATTTATTGATGTGTTTGGTCTCCAGTGACAGCCTGTGTATGTTTTTTCTGTCAGAGCCTGCGACATGTGAGAGAGGCAGATAAGAGGCAGGCGGATGTGTGGTGACATCCCACAACAAGCAGTCACTCAAAGAGGAAGTGAGTGCTGGTCCTGTGGTCATGACTCATTTCTTCACTGTTTCTAGTAAATGAACATTTTCTCTCGCTCACTCACTTTATCTGTTTATGCCCGGCTGTTCAGCTCATCCACAATCGTCTGGATGATGTTAATAAACGGAAATTCATTTCTATAGGGACAAGGGGGCTCCTGGCCCCGTCTGCCTCCAGGAATGATGCCTCTCGTCTGGGTTGTGCTTTGGCCAGCGCTCCCTCTTCTGGTTCTTTCCTGTGAACCAGACTGTTGTCGCGTCCATGAGAGCAGGAGCTCACAGAACCGTAAGTCTCCACAATATTAACGGGATTGTTTTGGAATTAAATCCTTAAAAAATCCTCACTTTCAATATTTTATATAATGAATTGGATCATTACGAAGCTAAAACTGAATGCTTTAAGATGCTTTTTGTATTGTGATATATTATAATTGAAGGTAATTATTATTGTTATTATTTTCTGCTACTTTTTACATCAACACAACCACATTTCAAGGGAAATATTGCATTTTTTACTCCACTAAAATAATCTGGTAGTTAATTTGCATATTTAGTTAATAATAGTTTCCCATACAAAAACGTGTGATCCGCCACTAAAATGTTATCTATTGTTCTGTGAAAAATAAGCTTAAGTGGGTCCTAATTATAAAAAAAAAAAGTCCTGTGGTCATGACATGACTTATTCACGTATTATTATCCAGACGCTCTTTCTAAAATGTTTTTGAAACAAGTTGATTGTGAATTGAGAACAGGTATGAGGTCAGTGCACAAAGGTTTTTAGGACAAATATAACCTTATTAGATTTGAGATTAAACTGACCAAAATTCAAGTAGTTAACAGCATCGAAAAATCCCCAGTGTTCTAATAATATATATATATAATTATATTTGACTTTTAACTTTTCTTTTAGTAAGATTTTCAACACAGGACTTGTTTAGTGTTTTTACGTTATATGTTGTTTTTTTTTGTTTGTTTGTTTTTACTAAGATTTTGAATGCAGGACTTTAACTTGTTTAGTATTTGCACATTGTCATATGTAAAAAATCTCAATATTTTTTCCACCTCAGGTTAGGGTATGTATTAAGTGCAAAACAGTACTGATTTAGGACAGTAACTGACCAGTTAGCAACAACACTTCTTCCTCCCTCTGTCAGTGTCTCCGTTGCTGAAATCCTTAAAGTGCCACAACGACTACGAGTCCCATGTCCTCTGCAGGTGGAGCGAGTGCAGAAACACATCACTGCAGCTCTGGTTCGAGACAACAAACAGCAAACAAAGGTAAGGACAAAATCAGGGAGACAACTCAGCCTGTCGGGATTGGTGAAAGGTGTGGACCCAAATGCAGACACAGGCGGGCGAAATGGTTTAACCCCTGTGTTGTCTTAACTTTCTGAATACACCATTAAAGGTCAAAAATGACCCGCCTTTAGTAACTCCTAAAATAAAGCAGCTTGATTGAATTTTAAACCCCAAATCTATTTTGCATGAAGAAACAACCTGTTATTTATCACAGACTTTGAGTATATCTAGGTTTTCCTGCAGAGACTGCATTTAATAAGTAGAAACCACCGTTTTTATTAAAACACAGCTTTCAGAATTGCTTTCTTTATTAAAGTAGAGGTCTAATATCATTATTGCTAAAGGTAGGTGTAAACACCTTTTAGCAAGATATATCACTTATGCAGCCTAAGAAAGCAGAAGAACAAAGGCAATGTTTCACTTTTTCTGATGTTGAGGTCTTTCTAGGAAAAATCATCGAATTTCGATTTGAAAAAAGATCATGTAGGGGGTTTTCTATACTGTTAAACATAGTTCATTTTGACCCCTGAGACAGGCAAGCTTTAATAATAGATGATAAAGTCCACAATGTAAGCATCCAAATAAATCAATAAACAGCAGACAAAAAACATGGGTAATCCAAAAGAAAGAGACTAAACTAAGAATTAACTAAAAAGTAATTACAGACCAAAGGCAGGAACAAACATGTACCACGAGGAGCAAAACAGCGAGCGAAAGCAGGGCCGGGGAGCACGACAGACAAACCAACAAAGACTGAGGGGAAGACAGGGACCTAAATACACAGCTTGTGATCAACTAATAGACCACAGGTGAGGAGGAGGAGGGCACGAAGACTAAAACACAAGAAGCTATTCAGGTACAGGTGAAACTAATCAGGACCATCAAAAAAGGAGGAAAAAGCGCACGATGGGGAAAGTGGAAAGGCAAACTTGACATATGAGGATATAAACTTCGAAATAAAACAGGAATTACAACATAAAACCAACACCCAAGTCATGACACAGTCACAAGAATAAATGTTGGCATTGTACATTTCATTATATTAATTGAAACTAACACTCAATTTCCATTTTTATTTTAACTTATAGGCAGTTTTATACATGTCCTTAAGATCTGGACTTGGTGAATTTTATGTTGTCAGCATGTGAAATAAAAAATACCCAATTTTGACACCAATCTTGGCTGGAAAAATCCAATTTCTCGTTAGAAAAATAGTCACATTTGTCGTGAACAGTGTTCTGCTGCTCGCATCTCACGTCGGACTCCCCTAATCGCCTCCTTCTGGTGGGAAATTCAGCTCTGTGGCGCGTCACTTTAGAAATGTTGATATGAAACTAATGTAACATATCTGTGGTTTGCACAAACATATGATGCAAATATTCTCCTCTAGAGGCTAAATTGGAAACTTACAGGATGTTTGTGGGATGGCTAGATGTGGAGAAATAGCACATAATGGGACAACTTTGGGGAAAATGTTGTTTTGGCACCAAAGTTTTCTGTCTCACACTTTTGTGTCCACATCCTTGCAGGGAGCAGTGTGTGCCTTATGGTGCTGAAGTACAAGACGCAAGTGGGCACAGAACTGTACAGTGTAGATATAATACGCGTATATTTTCCATCGGCATCAAACACACTGTGTTCTTCCTCGAAAACAAGACGCTGAATGTCTGCTCATCTGTCCCACACGCGCCTCTGGATCTGTCTCAGCACTGTGAGTTTATCTGTCAATCATAACTGTCTCACTGTGATGATAATAAAAGAAAGATTAAAACGTGAACTCTGCGTGTTTTTGTGTTGTACAGTGAGGGCACGCCCACCAGTGAATCTGTCCATACATGGTGGAGGTGATGGAGGCAGACGGCTCAGTTGGTCCAGCCCTTACCCCTCCTCCTCCCCTCTGAACAGAAACATCACCTATCAGCTCAGCTACAGGACAAATGAACAGGACAACTGGACGGTTAGCATCAGACATACTATATAGCATGGACTTCTTTGCACTGAAAGCCCAAGGGATTTTTGCCTTTAATTTTGGATTCTTGCATAATAAGATGTGTGCAAATCTGCACAAACATCACTTTGCAACACGTTCTCTCTCAAGTGTTGCTGTCTTGCAGTGGACTTCTGCGTCTACATATTACCTTCTAGGTATCCTTTTGCATCTGTCATTGACGTTGACATTGATGTCAACACAAAGACGTGGTGGGATTACACTGCATTTGGTAATGTTTAGGCAACAAAAGCACATGGGGATCAACGCAAGGATGTCAACAAACACACATGCTGGCAGAGATGGTTAGGATGAGCCGAAAGAGGCACATGGTAAAATGTAGAAGAAAACATCACATTCACATGGGAAGTCAACAAATGCATACCGATCCATCACCCCTCCTGCCCAAAGGGATACTCGTAATCCTTGAATTGCACCAGTTGCATTAGTAGCAGTGTTTCAACCTGACACCATCCAGCAGTGTATCATGCTGTCTGAGCAGGTGGAGTCCAGGGACTCATCATGCGGATATAAAAGGTGGCTTTTGGCGCCGGCATCTTACTCCAAAAGCACTTCAAAAGCAGCAGTATTTTGCACTTTCAGGAATTTTGAGGCATAAATACAATCACCAGAAGTAAAAAACAAACACGAGGCTATAGACAAACTACACCATGGTCACATTACATAATGTCCCTACCTCAAGGACACTGTAGAGACATGTTTAATGATGATTTCTCCACCACACTTGACACACAGGAGAAGTTTCAGTTAGTTGCGGTCTGCAGCCTCACCTCTTGATGCCACTAAACCCTGAACACTTAAACCTTAAATTCTTCAAATCACAGCACACAAACAAAAACAGCACTCTTCCAAATATTTCTGACCTTCAATTCAATATTTTGTAAGCAGGAACTCAAACACACGTCTTTTCATTTTCTCTATAGTCAGAAGACGTCACAAACACCAGTGTAACACTAGAGAAGCCATTGTTGCTTCCTGGTCGCACGTATGAAGCGAAGGTGAGGGCTCGGGTCAGCGTGGGTCAGTGGAGCGACTGGAGTCCTGTGGTGACCTGGCACAGCGAAGAAGGTGAGTCGAAGACAGCATTTAAAACCAACTGCAATCCAGTAACAACCGCTGTGAATCATTTTCTGTTTGTGTACAAATGAACTTCAACAGTGACATTTCAGACTAAAACCATTTGGCTCGGATATTTAATGTGCTGGATCATTCTGCTCCAGAAGGGTCTTTTCTTCTGAGACAGACCCTGCCCCTTATCTCCAGTCCTCACATTTCTCTTTTTTTCCTTCTGTCCATTTTCATGGGAAAAGTCTGCAGCTTTGCAGCTGTTGTTATTAGCTCTCTTTTTGTCTCTCTGGCTCTAGACACTGGGCAGTTTCCCAGTTTGCATTGTGTGCTGGATGGAGAGAAGGAGGTGCTGTGTAGCTGGGAGGTCAGCAGAGAGGTGGCTCACTTCATTACCTACCAGCTGGCGTGTCGACACAACCAGACTGCGCCGTAAGTCGACAGTACCACCTGGCTGAGGCTGAAAAAAATGCATCCAGTTTTTATTCCATTCATTCCTCTGCTCTCCTTTTAATCCGTGCCTTCAGGTCTGAGAGATGCTGTGTGAACCCGACAGTCAGCTCTGACCTCAGCAGGGCGGTGCTGAGGTACAGCTGCTCCCTGACTGTCGCAGACCCTGCACATCTGCTCATCCACTTTCTACCAGCACGCAATGCCAAGAGTTTTAAAGCCGACCAGCACAGTGAGTGGACACGAGACAGAGGGCACAACATTGCAGGAGAGATTGAGAGTGTGTGTGTGTGCGTGTGTGTGTGTGTGTGTGTGTGTGTGGAGAGATAATGTGTCCTGCCAAATTAAAAACACACAATGGGGTGATGAAACTGCAGGGAGTTGAGCAGACAGACAGTGCTGTGATGTGATTCAGTGTCTCCACCTAGTGTTTGAAGGGCTGCTCTGCACCCCTGACTGTCTTTAACCAACCAATAACATAAGAGTGGACGCTATTTTCTTATAATGTAATTAAACAACTTACACGTAATACATTCATCAAAATATTGAGAAAAAAAAATTGTCAAAGATTCTATTAAAAATAATATTTGCAAACATTTTTATTTATTTTAGGTTTTAAAACTCTATTAGATTCTAGATCCAAAAAGCCGTATGTATGAATTTTTGACAGAATTTGCCAGCTCTCATGCCTGTGTCTATGGTTCGGTGACTTACCGTTTAAGCACGACTTGCTGCTTGTTACTTTTAGCAGTATTTAACTATTTTAATTATTTGAAATGTACATTATTATGATTCTGAACAATTTCTTCTCTAAACTTTTGAACCACAGAGTTACTAGTTTGACTCTTTCCCTAAAAGATAAGATGTTATTGTGGAAATTATGTCATTGCAGCAGTTGGAATATATGAAAACTTTTTTAAAACAAACAAAAAAAAATAATTTTTTTCCATCATGATGTATGCTGTAAACTGTCTTTCGCAGTTCGTCCCAACCCACCGCAGCAGGTAAATGTGAGGCGGAAAGACAGCAACTGGATCGTGGAGTGGACTGAACCCAGCACAGCTGCAAAACTCAGTCTGTATTATCAGGTCTGCTATTACAGGACACAAGATCCGGTGAGAAACTCTTATTTAAGTGTCTTTTTTTTATAGTACACCTGTACACCTGTATTGCAATCCCTTCATGAAGAAAAACATTTAATAGATCCTATATCTCTTCCGTTTTTTAGGAATCTTTTATCATGCAAAACACTTCAGAGGGGTCAATGTACCTGAGCATCCTTGGAGCTTCTCTGGCCCCGTCCCAGGACTACCAGGTCAAAGTCAGGTCGCTGGTCTTCCTAAAAGACTATGGGGGAATCCCTTCTGAATGGACCGATCCTGTGGACTGGACCTCACTAGAGGGTACTTTACAGCAGCAGCAGGCACACAAAAACAGGCAGTGCCTTTATATTCAACATGTGCATCATCAGACATACAAACAGATTTCACCTATTATTTAATTTAATTTAATTTAATTTATTTAATTTAATTTAATTTAATTTAATTTAATTTAATTTAATTTTATTTTAGTTTAGTTTAGTTTAGTTTAGTTTAGTTTAGTTTAGTTTAGTTTAGTTTAGTTTATTTTAGTCCTGGAGTGTCCAGTTCATTCAGAAATAAACAAAATGGGCTAAAAAAAACTCGTCATAATACATATCATGAATGACCATAATAATATCGTGGTTAATTCTGTTTTGTGTTCCCTGACAGCTGCCTGGTCCCTAACAACTCTGATTTACTTCGCCATCTGTATGTTAGTAGCTGCAGTCTTCCTCACACTCTACTGCACCATTCCAGCTTGTCGAAGGTAATCTGTTTGTCTCATGCTATTATACTTGTGCTTCTCCCCTTTTCTTCGAACTTGTGATTGCCAAAAAAGTCTAGAAAGTCCTGCTAAATAAAGTGTGATCTTGGGACCCATCAAGTATCTGACAACAACAGATATCTGCATGTTACATTCACGCTCAGAGGATAAGAGGAGTGACAGTTAAATTGAAAGAATCAAGGGAAAAAAATTGTGATTTGGACGTCAGTTATCATGGTAATCATAGAAGCTTCGAAACATTTTGGACAGCCTCACTAAAAACATTGAAAAATAAAGTTCAGGCATCAATCTGATTACTTTTCTCTTTTCACATGCTATATTTGAACCATTAGGAGGGCGGTTCTGTGGGTGGACTCAGTTCCTTCTCCAGGCAAAAGTAAAATCCTGTCAGAGATCAAGGTAAGGCTGGATAATTGCACAGTTTGACGTCTTATTTCCGGTGAATCAAGAATTCATTTTGCATATTTTTGTGCACTTCATTTGAATTATGATGTATTTTCCAGTCTGCCAGCAGCAGGAAGTTCATGCAGTGTGAGAGCACGTCCGTCTGCAAAGTGCAGCATTTGGACAGTGTATCGACATGGTAATATACTTCACATGCAACATTATAATATCAACATATTCTTCTACCAAAGAAGAAAACAAAGCACATGTGTGGACTATAGCTGCAATAACTAGCATGAAAGGATAAAATACTGATGAATCTCTTCTCTCTCTCGCTGCAGCTCCTCAGACGCTTCACTGTGGCTGACAAAGGACACAGACAAACAACGTCTGGAGCAGGACGAAGGCTGCTGGCAGTGTGATAACCTGCCTTCCCCTGCTGAGAAGGTGAACGTCTCTGAAACATCCTCCGTAAGCTTCAGCGGGCCGTACATCCTCTGTCGGGTCAGTTCCTAACAGACAGTGTCATTTTTCACATATTTAGGTGCTGAAGAAGTCTCAAGTAAATGTTCTAAAACTAAATTTTACTCTTCAATACCTGCACTGTCTTGCACTAAGTTATGAATGTGATGACGAAAAGCTGGACTTTTGCTTAGGTTTTTGCTCACAGGGTTTAATTTTACACGTTAACCTCATTATTTGAAACTTGGCTTTTATATGAATATCCAACACTGTAATATTATATATACTGGTACCTGACAGAAAATAAGGACAAGCATGATATGTCCCCTTTAAGTGTCCCTCTGATCAGCACTGTTTCTGTCTGACAGTCATCAGAGCCGAGCTGCAAGTCAGCAGATATCGAGTTTGAAGAGACAGAGGAAGAAGAACCCCCGTCAGATGACTCTGCATGTTTTTCCCCGGTGACTTTAAACCTTTATGGTGAAGGTTGTGTGTGTCTGCCCAACCGCAGTGTCTCCAGGTCCACACAGGATCTTGTGTCTCACAGTGACACCAACACAAACACACACAGGCAGGACAGCGCTGCGGTGGAGCAGAAGTGTCCAGAGAAGACAGAAATCCAGATGAGCCTCAGTGAGCCCCCCAGCAGCCCCCAACCTCCAGACCACACCTCAGGACCCTTCACTCCCTGGCCTCAGGGAGGCAGCGTACAGGCCTCAGGATACTGCCAGCTCCCTACGGCTTTCATGAGAGCAGCAGAGTGATATTCAGTATGCAAGAGAGAAGGACGTGTAAGGCTCTCCATGCAGAAATAACAATTAATTCATCTGTGATTTCTTGTTTTCATATAAGCTTTGCACTTTATTTTAAGCTACATATGCTTCAATGTGAAAAACGTGTATTATTTTACACATTAGAGGTGAACCATTTTGCATGGTTTAACGCTTTGAAACCTGAATAGATATCAGTTTTCTTGTGCTGCATTCCCACATCTTTTACAAGTATTTTTACCTTTTTACCCTGTGCATATTGGTTTAATGCCATTCAGAAACATGAAAAAAAGGCAAAAAGCAACAAGATATGTCCTGCAAACTGCAAGAAATTTGTAGAGTTAAGAAGTTATTTGTAAAAAATAATAATAATTTAAAAAAGCTAGGGAAACATGTCAAGAGAACTATTCTTAATTAGCATAGCATACTATATTTTAAATTATTTTAAAGAATTATTATATTTTTTTTACAAGCAATTTTATTATTTTGTTTTTTTATGTTGTTGTTTTGTACATTTTCAGGTAATTTTATTTTTGTTTTTTGTTTGTTTTTTTTTTTTACTGATTTTGCACTAATTTGTAAATCTTTTCTTCTAAAGTTGCTCATTGCCTTCCTCCTATGTTTTTGAAAGAAATCAGTGACCAATGGAGGGCAGCAGTGAGCTGAGTCTGCTAGTCCAAAGCCAGTCACTAAGGGGTGGAAAAACAAAATAGTTCTGTCTTTTTGATCTCTTTTTGGGAAACTTCCTCACACATTATAGGTCGGAATGATATAACAGGAGCACCATGCAATGTGATATAATGCCATACAACAGCCGTGTCTAACAGACTAACATTGTGAAGTTCATTGTTTCAATTCATGGCCACAGAGATTCTCCAGAAAATAAATAATTTACTGTTGTACATTGTTTATTTGCCATATCATGCCCACAAACTCCTAAGAACTGTGTTGAAACCTTTTTATATCTTAAATTTCCTGTCACTCATAGATGAGGTAAGCCGCAGAGTTGCGTAATCAGCGTTTCATGAGAAAAACCTGTACGTTTGCTGACTGCCATGTTCGCTGTGGTCATGTATGCATGTTTGCACAAAGGTGTGTGAGTTTGGACCTTGTTGTCAATGTTGTAGCCTATGTGTTGCTGGATTAACCTGTAGGCCGTATGCACAGTGTGTTATCTGCACGTTGATATGTTGATAGTCTTATCTTGTCAGGCTCTGTTAAATGACTACAGAGAAATTTTAGATGAAATGCTAAGCAACTGTAAATATGTTGAGGCTAATTTTAATGCATGGAACTTGTCACATTCCTCAGATATGTCACTTATGAGCTTATTTTGATGTCAGTATTTGAGCACAAATAAGACAAGTAATGTAAGTTTCTATTGTCATATGAATTTAAACTTTTATTATTGTGTCTAAATTTCAGTCCCTCCAGGGATTCATGGGCTGATTTTGTGACTGTTGCAACATGAAATGTCTGATTTCACTGCAGTTTTTGTTGGGTTTTTTTTGCATGTGTATGTGTATGTGAGTGTAAATTGTGATAAATGTTTTTTTTGATGAAATTATGCACTTTCAGAGCCAATATTGGCATATCATAAAACAAATTAGGATTTTTTTGTTTGTTATTTGTTGTTGTTGTTTTTTCATGCTAGTCCAAAGTTTTCTCTGTGATAAGTAAGAGTCAATCAGTAAGATTTATAAGGCAACAGCAACGTCCACAAAGATGAAACAGGCCATGCTGATTGTAAACACGGTGATGACAGGAAGAATATTCGCATTACAAATGAGGTAGCCAACACAGTAGTTGTTTGCATTGTGCGTTTGCATTACGGTGCAGCTCAAACCAAAAACAAAATTACTCAACTAGGTTATTAAACTGTTTTATAAAGTCGGGTAATGTTAGCAACGTGACGCTAAAAGGTATCCCTGTGCGTGTATGTGTGCCCCAGGTGCAGCAGAAGTCCCATGATAAACAGAGAGACATAGTGGGACAAGGAGAGGCTGAGTGGTTCACAATGGTGGTTTTTGTGGTAAAGTTGTGACAAGCATGCAAGGTCACGTGACACAGGATTCAAGGGCGTTTGCTGAAAATGTGCTAACATCGGTAGTCGTAGTAACCGAAAACCACAATGAAACAGAGAAGAAAAAAAATCCACACGGCCTCACAGCAAGCTGCCACTGACAACAAGTCCCCCACAGACAGTATCCAAGTGGCTTTATATAACCCTCTCTGGCCCCACCCTAATTGGGGCAATCCACCATATGGGGAATATTTAATTGGGCCAAACCACTGCACAGAGGTATGATACAGCAGAGAGAGAATTATGCTGAACCTGATTTTTACATGAAAACATCAAACATGTAAAAGCCAAAGACTTCAAGGTGAGCAGGTAACCGGGTTAATGTTATTACATTTGGCATTTTATGGATTAAAGCAGAGATCAGCCAACTATTTGATGCTCCACCCTGTGTCTAACTCGGCACAGGTGGCCCAATCAAGCCTGATGACTGCTGGTCTGGTGGCTGCTGTTGTACATCGGGGCATGTGGAGCAGAATGAAGGGAACCACAGTTTGGTACACAAGTAATCAGTCTAACAGGTGAAGGTGTCCAAATCAGTGGGTCAAAAATAATAAAAATGAGCAAAGGTGTTAACTCACACTTTAGATGCAATGAAACACCACAAAGACAAAATAAATCTGGCGCAGGAGGAAGAGAAGACACAAAGTATATACACTACGAAAGGGAAAACAATGAGACACAGGTGAAACACATTAGGGCGGGGCAGGCGATCACACAGGCGGGAAACTTGACAGGAAGTGCACTGCAAAATGTCAACCCTGGGTAAAAAAAGACAATAAAACGATGGAAATATTACTTAAAAGAAGCAAAATTATCTGCCATAAGAACAGAAGGCCTTCTGAAAAAATTAAAGCTATCTTAAAAATCTTGAAACTACTATGGCTGAACTAGAAACAAGTGCATTTGTCTGGACACAAAAAATATTTAAGACTTATTTTCTCAGTATGTTGGAAATGTGCTTAAATTTGCAAGTAGACATTTGCACCAGGAAATGCTTGTGCAATTGTCTTGAAAAAGACTATATTTTTAGGTTTCGTAAATCCAGTATAACTACACTAAAATAAAGTATATATGTTTACATCAGAGATTTGCAAAATATACTATCAAAATAGCCATTTATTGATGAAAAAAGAAGTCCAGAGCCTAAAAACATATTTGAATCTAAATTATTAATCTGTTTGGTCTAAATGAGCGTTCATTAATATGTTTTCAGTACTGTGCAGTGGCCTATTTATGATTACTTATTATTTTAACTTTAAAGAGTTGACAGTGAAATAAAATCTGTCCACACACTATTACATTTTTTCAACAGGTGCTGCATTTTAAGGTCATGTATGTACAGTAATTTGGTAGCTGAGTTCCAGGTCAGAAGGTGGATATCACTGCGTCTGCAAAACTGTATAGCTAGACATCTCACTCACATGCACTCAGACACAAATTCACACTGCTATCTAATTTATTGCTCTGTTTATCTGCACATCTGTCTCGCCTGACAGGGCCGTGCACAGTGTTCAGGTCTGTCAGTTTCTGGAAGCAAGTGTGTACATATGGAGTACATGCATGTATGTGGTTGCATCGCTGTAACCCATTTACATCATGAACATATTGTGCATAAAGTGATGCATAAGTGTTTTTTTTTTGCGTCTGCAGACAGAACACAATGCAGGAATTCCAGACATGCTGATATCAACTTCCTGTGTTTTCAACCCATCGCTAGGTACAACGTCCTGTCTGATGAGGTTGAGGAGCAGTTTGACACACAACAACTGAGTCACGATGCCCTCAAAGACGCTAACCTACTCCTATATTTGGCCTTGACCGTGGTAGTGTAAGGCGAGGGGAAGGTGATGTGATGTGTTTTCCCAGCATTCCTGGGTTTTGCACCAAAAAACAGTCACATTCCTCACAGTCTCCGTCTGTCGGCTATTGTTCCCTGAAAGGAGAGGGTGCTTTGAATGAATGAGTGAGTGAGTGAATAAGTGACTGACTGACAGTGATCTGCAGCAATGAAGTGAGAAAATAAAGGACAAAGGTTGACGAAAGAACCAGAGTTTGTGTGTATGTGCTTGATGACGGTCATTGTTGTGGTCGTCTGTGTACGGCATGTCCCTGTCCTTTGTCGTATATAAAAACAGGAAAATAAAAGCACTGGAAGGTGTAGGGAGTGCGTGGCGCCACACGGATGCTTGTGTAACCTCCTGTTCAAAGGCCTCCTGTTTCCTCACTACTGTACATCGGGGAATCCAGGTCAAACCAAAACACAGACAGTTATGTCTTGGAAGACAGTTTGTTAGGGCAAACTCTAAAAGCCTAAAATCTGTCCTCATAAACCAAAGCATCCTTTTGATACCAGAACTGGCGATAGAAACCACCATTCCCAGTATTAAAGTTTAACCCTTTGAAACCTGAGCAAATTGGTTTGATTTCTTTTAAAAACATGGGGAGAAGGCAGCGAGCAACTAAACAAGACTTGGCCAAAAATTTGTTTAAAAAAGTGACAAGAAAAATACTTAGCAAAAAAAAGAAAATAAAAAACATGAAAAGTGTTGTAAAAATGTTTTTATTTGATATATCATATATTTATTTTAATGTAAGACCATTTTAAATATGAAATATAGTTTTTCCTTATTTTTTGTCTCCTCTTTTTAAAAAATAATTTTAGGTGATTTTTTAGTCACCTTATACTTTTTTTTTTTTTTTTTTGCAATTTCACTATATCCTGTGACTAAAAAGCTCTTTTGTTGATGAAGACCTAAAAACAGAGGCAGCGTTTTACAAAAATACCACTAGTGCTCACATATATGTTTAAAATTGTACATTTTGACATTTAAAAATAGTTGGTTTCTGCCCTCAGATAAACAGGATAAGAGAAAAGAATAGACCTTAAACAGGCTTTCTCTTAAGTAATCATGAAGCTGCTGCTGTTCTGCATGGATGCACATTCCCAGAGGCCCGCCACATGTTTCAATGCCTGAAGTCACACACACAAACTTGTTTCCATCACTTTGGAGAACATTGCATTCTTAATTCTCGAGAGATTTACTCTGACCTTAACCATACCCAATTCATGACTCGCCCAAATTCTTATCCTAACCCTAACCAAACTTTAAATAAACTTAACCCTTTGGGGACACACTGTTTCAACCTAAAATAGGATGAGTCCCTATAATGTGACTGTGTGACTTGTGTCCCCATGACGTCAGTAAAGTAAGTTCTACTAATGAATCCCAATAGAGTTATGTAACGGCTTTGATTGGAACTAACTCACGATAATGGTCACGTTATGGTTTGTAATCATGTTGGTCTTTGTTGAATTGTTCATCGGGCTCTGGTTTTGATGGGTCATTATATTGTTCCAGTAGTTGTTTGCTGGTTTGGTAGCCGTGTTGTTGAGGCCCAACAAGCCATATCATCCTTTAAGGTCAACCAGTGAGCTATGAACCATCTCATGTCTTTAGTCACAGTCTCTGGTCCCTCAGAGACCCTCCCACACTGCCATGGTGGTTGACCCCTGTGTGTGTTTGTCATAGTCAACAAGCCTCCACGCACTTCTCTCTCCCGCTGTTTGAAGTCCGTGGGGGGTGGGGAGCTGCTCGGATACCCACGGAAAAACAGGCATCCCACCTCGATGCTGAATTTGGAGATGGTCTGCTGTTTAGAAGTAGTACGTCCGTGTGAGATTGACAGTAGGGCAATGGGAAGTAATGCATGAGAATACACATTGAGTTTTATGAGTCACGTGGAGGAGGAGGATTACGGGAGAGACGCTGATGCTAGCAGATTTTAGCAAAAGTGTTATTTGGTGCAGACATTAAACCTAGTGATTTATGCCAATTACATCAAGTTAAGACCAAAAATGTGGCCTCTTAAGCCCTAAATGTGTGAAGACCATAATTACTGCATACATGTAAGTAAGCCCCTTTAAACACGCTTTCAGTGTGACATTTATTGTGTTTCAAAGCCATTCTTCGTATGATTCTATTTAGACGACGGAGCAGATGACATCTTGACTCGATAATTAGCAAACGTAGCTGTGCAGATGGCTGCTGAGTTGTGGAGTTTTTGCAGCCAAGAGTCAAGTGTGTAAATGTGAAAAACAAACCACAAAGAGAGCGCGTGCCAGAGTTCACCTACAGTACATCGACCCCCACTCTTTCTTTTCTCTCTTTTTCAGATTGAACAAACCTCGTTGTGCATCACTGGGACTAACACTCAGTACAACACAGTGTGAATTTTAAGGAGTCAATAAGATGTCTCCAGGGAGCTGCAGATGCTCTGTGCAGACGCAACATGCCAAACAGGCTTAGTAAATAAATCCACCTGGGTTCACTGGGCTGTAGGAAAGTCAGGGAGTTCAAAGTGTCATCAAAAAGTCAGGCTTTATCCTTCCTTCAAGAGTTTGGAGTTTAAAAAAGAAGTTTTCTGCTGCTTTGGTTCAGACTAAATATCTCAGCTATAAGATGAATTGTTGTGAATTTTGGTACAAACATCTGTGATGTTTAGAGGATTAATCATCATGATTTCATTATGACCTCCAGCCTCACAAGGAGGTGAACAGTTTTAGACTTAAATTAAATACCTTGACAATTTTTGGATAGATTTCAATCAAATTTGGCACACATGTTAATGTGCTCCTTGGGAAGCGTAATTACTTTGGCTATTCCTTCACTTCCTCTAGCACGATCTTTAGGTCAGCATTTGTCCAAATCTTTGATTTATAATGAAACGCCTGCAAAACTAATGCCATTACAAAAGCCACAGCTTAACTTTGTGTTTAGTACTAATTATGCTAGCATGATAACATGCTATACTAAGATGCTACAGCCTAGATACAATCTTGCAGGGCAGTTTACTTGTTGAAAGCTGAGCAAATTGGCCTGATTTCTTTCAAAAACACAGGGAAAATGCAATGAGCACTGATAAAAGAAATTACCCCAAATATTAGCAAAAAAAATAAAATGGAAAAAAAAGTAAAAGTTGTAAAAAAATAGTAAAAAGTACTGGAACAATTATCTGAAAATTAGTTTTTTTTGTGGAAAGACAGTATTTAAAAAAACGAAATAATATAGGAAAATATAGGAAATAGGAAATGACCTGGAAAAGGTGCTTAAAAAATGTAATAATTTTGTAACAAAATGTTAAATATCTAATTATGGTAATTATAATTATGGTTTTTAAAAAAATGGCTTTAAAAAAAATCTTTTTTAGATTTTTTAGATTTCTTGCAATTTGTGGAACATTTCTATATCAAGTTGCCTATTACATTTCTTCCCATGTTTCTGAAATACTCAGTGTCACATTTTCAAGAGGACTCTGGGACAAATCTGTGTACCATGCCCAGGTTCAGTACACAACGTTTACACTAATCAAATGCACACAGATCCAGATCCTGGTCCCTGATGAGAAAGCCCCCACAGTCTTTTTAAAATCATCTTTTCTGCATTTGTTTGTTACTCATCATGTATTGACATTTACTGACGGCCAAATGAGAGTTCCTCTAAATTCTGTATTGCACATTTCTTAACAAAACTTTGGAGGGTAACTCATGGATACTACAATGGTTTCTAGTCACCACAAACTTAAGCAGAGATTCCATCTCCTTTCCCACATGAAACAATAAACAGAGTGTTGAGTTGTGTTATTTACCGTGTTTACATGCCGATTGCAGCAGGCCGATTTTCATGGTCCAGTCTGAAGACACTAGTGACGATGATCCAAAAATATTCACAAGTAACAACAAAAACCTCGAAACAAACAAAGGCAGTTAAAAAACTGTGTGCCGGCATCCTCCTGAGCTGACTAACTAACTCATGACACCTGGGACACAATCCTAATCATCCCACATCCACAGGTGAGTCAAGGCTTCAAAATAAGAGCACTTACAAAAAGGAAAAAAAACATTTCTGACCTAAAAGTGTACATAAACTAAGGCATTAATTTAAATAAATGTATTAGGCTCAGTTATTAGATATTAATACAAAAATGGCTCAGACAGATATATAAGAAAAACTGGCGAGAATGAATAAAAACATGAAACAGAGTAGATTTAAGCACATTAGCTTCTTATACCCATATGAAAATAGCATTAGGTGGCAAAGTTATCATAAACATCATGTTCTGTCAACATTTCTTACAATAAAACAGACAAAATCAGTAACAGTTGTAAGTCGGCATGAGGAATGTACAAGCCATGTTTTTCAATAACTTAAGATGTTTGGTTGATTATGGATTATTGACCACAAACAGCATCACCAGTGTTTCTACATGTTGTTACTACTGCAAACACAAAAACATTATCTACATTTGCAATATTTGGCTTTTTGCTTTGCTTTTAAGTGACTTCCTGTTGATTAACTTGACCCTTTTACATTTTCTGTAAAGAAATGTCAAAAATATGTTGATTAATGAAACAAATACAGTGGGGGCAATTGAAAAAAATGTGATGTAGGTGGATGTTTCTTTCCCATCCTCCCAGAGTTCATAAGGAATGTGATTGTTTCAGTGGAAATGGTTTCTTTATCACAGAAAGAAGACAAGATGCTTCACCATAAGTTTTGAGATGCATGATAGAAGTGTAGGTGCAGGCACAAGTCCATACACACACTACAACACACTCAGAAATGCAAACCTAACACACATTTGACCTTGAGGATAAACAGCATGATCCTCAGAGGACACAAAGGTTCTGATCTTTTCTAAAAACTTGTCTTTCTGAATGAAGCGCCCAGCCATCACGGAGCATTGTTACCTATCTCAACCACATCTTGTTTGCAGTAGTTGTATAAAAAGTTAATCCACAGTAATGGCAGAGATAAATAAATAAGAAACAAAGCACAATGTCAGGTCACAGGTGTAACGCTATCACCTCGTATTCAGATAGCACCTTTTTCTTCACACCTCTGATGAGATTTTGAAATGCAACATTTGATGTTTTTGTCCTCTAATCACATCTGTGTGATTCCAGTGTTTGCATTGAGTTAAATAGAATTAAATATGGTTAAAGACAGACCATCACTGTTTTACGGAGCTAATAAATGATATCAGGTCTTGGTACGGTGAATCTACACAGCTTTACTGAGACCCTCAGTATGTGAGTCTATCACACATGGAAATACTGCTCATTTTAGTCACCATTACTTGTTGCAGTCTATTGATGATTGTCACTAAGATTATCCCAATTACAATACAACAGATTCTTCAATGACACAAAGAGTTATGTCCATTTGTATGTCCACTTTTTCACCAAATGCACTTTGTAGTCCAGTCCAAGTGTGGTTATCTTTCAGCAACAAACTTTGCCATTTAAACCCCATGTAGACTCGCTTCTGTCAACATATAAGTGCAGTTTCTCTCTGTTGATATCAAAAAAAGGTTTCAAAAAGAGTTTTGAAATTGCACTATTTTCCACAGCTCTACAGCGATGCAGTTTCAGTCCCCCACAGGGTCTGCGCTCGTGCATAATCAGTCAGTCCTCGGGCGTCTCTTGTTGCTTCATACCAGCAACTGTCATTCTCTTGAAAAGGTCCACCTTTTATTTATATTCCATTTTCTTCTCACCCTCCTCTTTACTCCACACAGTCGAGTTACAGGTTCACCAGACAGTCATTAGTAGTGTTACGGAGGAGATCTCACAGGACGACCAGGTTACTGACAAGTGAATAAATATTTATATGAAGGGAATCACTCTGCTTCACATCTGGATCCACGAAATACACCAAGTTCACTCTGTGTCCCTGAGGGGAAATCACAGGGAGACGTTCTTTAAACTCACATACTTTTAAATAGAATATAAAATGCATTAATATTCAGTGAATAGAAATATGACATACAGTTATTAAAAACTGATAGGTTCATCAATGAGCTCACCTGGCCTTACTGTGGCGTTACATTAGCATCGCTCTCATAGCTGCCTTGCTGATTTGTTTTCGATTCTTCCTCCTCCGTTTCTTTGGACGGGCTGGAGGTCTGGGGCCTGCTGGAGCTGACGGCTGTCGTGTGGTGGTCGTAGTTGTTGTCGTCACTGTCAGAATGGGATTTACATATTACTAAAAAATTGGTAAAAACCTACGATTTTTTTCCCACAAAAAAAACAACTTTTGTGCAACATTTGCTTCCCGTGTGGATGACAATGTTTACCATATGCCCGTTTTGCCGAAACCTAACCGCCCGTGACTTTGTTGCCTAATCCTAACCATCATGACAGTCCGCATTGGTTGCATGTGCTGTTGTTAAAGCATAAGGGTCGTGCTGCATCACTTCACAATGTGCATTTATTAATATCCTGACAAAAACTTAAACAGCTGACACATGAGGATACTTAAAATGTCATAAGTAGACACAGAAGGTCACTGACAAAGCGGCATTATGTGACGAGTTGGGATAAGAACGTGTTGGATGTTCACAATGTGGAATTATCAGGGAAAATAATCGGGTGCATCCCCTGACGTGGCAATAGTGACTTTTCAGCATTTTTCGTCACAAACGCAGCCCGGGAAAAACCTCTGTTCATCCTGAACACATTTTCTGTCATCACTGAGACAACGGGAGACCGTTAATCTTCAGCCTTGCTTATAAGCCTGCATAAAAATAATATGAAACAAGAATAAAACATTGACCACTGCCACCAATGAATGTCACCTTATTTGCCAAAAGGCCAATGGCAGTCGTTTATCAGCCGATACCGACGTACGACTCATAAATCTGATCATTCCTAGTAATTAATCTCTTTTGAGCACCTAATTTTATTCTGAAAGATTACTGAAACGTATTACTTGCGTTTCTATTAACCTATAGGTTCTAGGAATGTCTCTTACCTGGTCTCTGTGTTGTTGTTTGCAGATGATGATGGTGTTTACCATGAAGGTGGTGCTGACTATTCATTTCCTTTTCTTTTTGCCTTTCCTCCTCTTCATGTTTCATCTGCTGCTGCCTCAGGAGCTCCTTCTCTTGGTCCAGCCTCTTGTGGAGAAGCAGAAGCTCTTTTCTCTCCTGCTCCAGTTTCTCCTCCTCAGTCTGAAATATCCTCACTTCCTCAGGAGTCTCATTGTCTCTCCGTCTCGCCTGTCCTTGAGGCTCTGGATTTGGCTCTTTGGTCGGTCGGAACCTGCTCCAAACTCTCTCACCTGGCGCCTCAGAGGGACTGAACTCAGCTTGAGGGATCTCAGTAACGGGGTTAGAGGAACCACTCTTGTGGCTCTTTGAAAGTTTAGATTTGTCTTCTTGCCATGTTTCTGTGCCTTCGTCCCCGTTCCCAATTGCCTCGACAGCTCTCCCTTCAGTATTGTTGAGCATCAACCCTTTTTCCCCTTCTTCAAACTTGTTCTCTACCTCAACACCAACATTATCCACTGAGGAAACAGTCTTGTTGCCATCTGAGATCACACCATTTGCCCCCGCCACATTCTCAGTTTGGTCTTTAGTCTCAAGGAGCCTGGTGGCATTATGTGTCCAATGTGGAGCAAAAACAACAGCCTCTCCAGAGCGAGATGTGTCCTCCCCAGCCAGGCTGTACCCTTCTCCTGTCTGCGTGAAGGTGTCTCCTCTGGGACTCCAGTGCTGCTCCAGCAGGTCCTCCAGATGGGTCCTCTGGTTCTGCTTCAGCTCATCCCACTGATGGAGTTCATCCTTGGAGTGCATCTTGACCTTTGACAATAAAAGTCAACAAAATGCAATTCAGTTTAATCTCATTGTAGTCCATTAATCCTACAAATTTATATGATTTTAATGCAACAGGTACAAAGGGAGAGCTTATTGGGATAGATAAAATGCATGCTTTGCTCCAGGCATTTTCATATAATTCACACAAAATTACTGAATATTGATGTGTTCACGCTGAACACAAAGCAAGTGGTTCATGCAGCGTAAGTGTAAGTCAATGCAAAGACATGAATAGATGTAAATTTGTGCCAGGCAACCTGAATGCAAGAAAAAACTGTGTATTCACATTATTTGATTCCTGCTATTGGTTGAAACACATCATTAGCCAATAGCTGCTTTCCCCAACTAATTGGCACAACCCTTAGCACAGCTGCTAAGGGTTAATATTTGCCAGCTGCAAAATACTCCAAAAACCCACTCTAGCTGCCATTTTTGTGCAAGTAACGCAACACAAAAGTTTGTTTTGCTTACGGTGTGAACACAACAGTTTTCAATGTATTTATTATCCAGTGTTAAAATATTGGTCAAATCTATACTATAAACTCAACCAGTAGCATTGATATTATATTAAACAACAATAAAGGCATGAGATACTTATAAATGCAGCTGTTGTGGGAGGTGCTGACTCATGAGGTTATTCATAAAGGGCCAATGCAGGTCCAATACGTGTTGTAGTATCGCCATAGTGTGTACAAAAACAGTCAGGCTTTAAACAAGGTTAGAAGTTGGTCTATATTTGCTTTTACATGCATATATCCGAATACTAAAGCTTTAACTCAACTACCAACATTCACACTGTACCTGTCCATGTCCTTGGCTGAGAGTCTGGTTTCGATGCTGGTGGTTATGTTGTCTGCGGGATGGTTTTCTCTTGGGCGCAGGGGGACGCGGAGCGGGCTGACATCGGCACTCCACATGATCAACTACCGAAACCACCGCTTTAGCGTAAGTGGGTCTTTTGTTGATGTACTCGATCTTCATGACCTGGTGAGGTTGAAAACAGAGAATAATTCTGAGTACAGCACAAACAGCCTTTTCAGGTTGTTGTTGTGTTCGATATTTGTGTGCTGTAAGTTTCTGTGTGTTTGTTTACCTGCAAGTATCTGGTATGCGTGACGACAGGGACACACTGCAGGCTTTTGGTGTTGCAGCAGCCAGAGCAGCGCTGCACCTCGACGCAGGGCGGCCATAACAGGAAGTTAGCGTTGCTACGGTCCAACATCGCCCTGGTGACCTCAACCACCTCCGTACGAACTTTACACAGAGCCTGCTGAGCTGGCTGGGCATCTGAGGGATGAGACATGAATGAGTGTGAGCACGGGCGGATTATGGAACAATGAGCACAGGCACAAAATTGTTTAGTAATTGTTTGGGGCATTTCGTATGTCTTTATGGTTATTTTGCATCTATTTGTGGCTGTTTTGTGTGTCCATGTGCTTGTTTGGTGCCATCATCTTGATTTGCATCCCTCTTAGTTGTCCTTGCAGGTTTGCTTGTCAATTTGAATCAAAGTGTTGTTGCTTTGGGTTTCTTTGTGGATGTTTTGTGGTTGCTTTGTTTGTCTTTCTCGTTGTTATGTCTCTTTGTTGTCGCTTTGCTTTTCGTCATAGCTGTTGTTTTTGCATAGTTGTCTTTTGGTCATTCTAACTTTCTCTGTGTTTTGCTGTGGTGGTTTTGTGTCTTTTTCTGGTTGTGTTGTGTCTTTTTTTAGGTTGTTTTGTGTCTCTGTGTTTTTTGTGTGTCTGCTTGTGGTCGTTTTGTTTCTTTTCATGGATGTCTTGTGTCTCTTTGTGGTTGTTTAATGTCTTGTCATGGTTGTTTTGTGTCCCTTTGTGGTTGCTTTATGTCTTTTTTGTAGTTGTTTTCTGTCTCGTACTTGTTTAGTGTCTGTAGGTGAACAATACTTTTACTCTAACCACTGACTTTAGAAAACCCCCTTCCCTTTGTGTCTGTGTTTGTTGAACCAATGACTAAAAGAAAAAAATCTAAATACACTTGGGACTCCTCATGGTTTCCCACAGAAACTCTTCCTCTTGCTAAGAGAAGAGCGCAGATATGAGAGGCCTAAAGCCTTTCCATTCCACTGAGTTTACTCATTCATCCCCAGTGACTCACCTCGCTTGTTTGCATGTGTATTAAGTGTGATAAGAGCTCTCATCATTGAAGCCCAATTTAACATTTTGTACAACAGTGGCTCTGACTTATGCAGCTCACCAGCACAGCATCCACTAAAGCCTGTTAGTAGCTGTTGCAGAACGGAAACAACCAAGCCGATTATATTGTGAGACTCATGCATTTTTAAATGAGCAGATATGTTACAACTTCTTCTAATCAGACTCTGTGGATTATTGCATTGGTGTGTTACACAGAAGCATGAGGGAATTTATTTGCACTTTGCTGCATAAAGATTCACTATTCAATTGAGGACACATTTAAGATATTGGGCACAGTTTACACAGTGATTAATGTAAGGCCATTAGTATCTCCTCATGCTATAGGGAATCCAACAAAGTCACCCAGACGGTTGTAGATTGCTGTCTGGTAATTCAGACATCTGCTTTATCACGATGTGGAAAAAAAGGTTAATGGGAAGAATTTTACCGTGTCATTAAAGCCATACTTGTCACATCAATCAACTGGCAGACTGATCACACCCGCAGTCCACCACTAATGAGGACGGAGTACTTTTACATTCATGAGGAAAATTAGGAATCCTCCTGTCAGCACTGCAAATAAGGCTGTACTGAATATCATCATTTTACATTCAAAGCTTCTGTTGAGGTTTTGGAATGAAGTTTGAATGTCTGTCGTCATATCATATGACTTCTTCCCTAAAGATTTTCCCCAAAAAATCCTTGTTTAAATCCTCACAAATTCTGTTGCCTCCCTGTAACACAATATGTTTTCACAAAAAAGTTAAGTAGAACACTTTATATGACGAATAATTTTGAAGCTATAAAATGGATTTTGAGCTGTAATTTAGTGGATATGTTTCCAGGTACTTTTTTGTCAACTATTGAAGAGATAAATTATGATGTAGAGCTACAGTATGTATTATTATTATTAACCTTTATTTATCCAGGTTATTTGAGATGGTCTCTGAGATTGTGTTCATTGTTGTGTGTTGTATTGGTGTTGTATGTCTTTAGTCGTACTGTGAGTATGAATATTATGGATGTGTATCTATGTAATCTATTTAATGAAATATTGTTAAAATAATAAAAAATAATGGAGACCCCAGTAAGAGTAGCTATTGTTTTATACAGCAGCTAATGGGGATCTTAATAAACAAACAAACAAAAAATTTGCTCAATTTTTATCTTTTTTTTATAATGTTATAAACAAAGCTTTGAACCTTCGAACTATTTGGTACAGCCCTAACTACAAACTTTAACTTCAACACATTTATGACTACGAACATTTAGATATTTATCCTTACAAACTGTCAGTCATACCATGACAATGATTTCCTTAAGATCTAAAGACGCCAAATGAATAACAGCAGCTCCGTCTTTCATGATATACACTAAATTTCACAACTTTAGTGCAACAACAAACAAGTCTTTCTAAAGACACCGTGAGGGAATAAAAAGGAAGGAGGGGGCTCAGCTCACCGAGGCTCCTCGGTAGTCTGTGACCTCCATTGGCTGCAGAAGTCCCGTCCTCCTCATCTGAGACAAAACAACAAACAAACACAGCATTTGACTTGTGTAAACACAGCAACTTATTTTGAAATGGTCTGTTTTTTGGCACGAGGTGCACATTTTATTCTAAGGCCTTCAGCGCCCTCTGCATGTATAGAGATAAAACAGGCGCTCAAGTCTTAGCAGGAGAGGGTGTGGAGGGAATTAATGTCCCATGCGAGTGCACTTACAAGCATGTATGCAAACAGAGAGAGAGAATTGACCTTGCTTAATTTCATTTGTGTATTTTCATGAGTATATTTGTGTTTTAAGATCATGTATTCTGCCGGCTCCTTGTTTCCACTTCTGTTTGTCTCAGTAGATTTTATTACCGTTGATGTTTACAAGTCACAGTTAGGGTAGAAAAGTAGCCACTTACTGCTGTCATGTTAGTTTTCAGTTCATTATCATATTGCCCACACACAGCTTATCTGTTAGTTTATATATTGAGTTCAGTCTTGATTGGATGATTATTTTTTTAAATTTTGCAATACGAGAATAAAGTCTAGCTTTCCATGTTAGTGCCAGGCATAAGACAAATAAATCAGAGGATTATTATTGTTATTATTATTTGCATTTGGAGAATGAAGTCAAAATATCAAATATAAACTTGACATTTAAAGATCAACAGGGAAATCCTTTTTCTTTGGGTGCATAAACACAGTGTTGTAATAAAGTGTTAGAACTTTCAAGAGATTGTGCCAAAAATTTCGTCTGCACGAAAGCGGTCGCCTTTCAAGTTTGTCATATCACAAGACACAATTCAGACCAGAAGAGTTGACTTTATTCTCGACTTTTTTCAACATTTCTGCTCCAAATGCAGAATCCTTCAACCCTGAAAAAATGTTTCTCCACATTTCAACTTCAATCTCTGAATGCAAAAAAAAAATCCTCCTCTCATTTTTTAACTTCATGCCTAACCCTTACAGTTTTCCGTACATTTCATCAGTAATATGAGAATGCGCTGGTCTTTACCTACGGAGTCAGAGAGCAGCAGCAGCTGGAGGTCCTCTATGGAGGAGATGGGGCTGTTTCTAACCAGCTCCACCAGGGCTGCAGGCAGAGGCTCCCCCTGAAACACACAAGGATTAAATATCAATATAAATACCAACCAGAGAAACAAGATACATAACTCTGGACCGTCTTAGAACATGATTTCTGTGTAAAAGGGAAGGCACGCAACCATTTGACTTACTTTAAACACAACTTTCAGAAAAGCTATTTGAGAATTTCCCACCCTGTATTCATCCTGCTTTAGACATTACAGAGTTTTCCAAACAGTTCCTCTGAGGAAATGGATTCACGCTGCAGCACGTCTACAACTATTTCAAGGGTTTCAGTGTGTGAGTGTGTGTGTGTGTGTGTGTGTTTGCTTGACTGAGGCACAATAGGTGAAAATAAAATGTAAACAAACTGTTATCCCTTCTATCAAAAAGAACGAAACCTCCTACCACTCTGAGGTTTGTTTACATCAGTGACAGCTGTAAACACACTGAATTCTGACCCTTTCAGAAACCCAGAAAAGGAAGTTTTTTTTGGTATGCAATTACAAATGTGGCAAATTTATTGTAACAAGCAAGTATCGTCACTCTGTGCAACTGTGTGGCTCTTTTATGCATTTTTAACCCTTTGAAAGCTAAGAAAATTGGCCTGATTTCTTTCAAAAACATGTGAGGAAGCCAATTAGTAACTTTACAAGAAATGACACAAAATAATGGCAAGAAATTAGTTAAAATTAAAAGGAAATTACCTAAAAAAATTGCAAAACAGAAAAAGAAAAGTCAAAAACTAATAAGAAATGATCTGGAAAGAACTGCTACAAAAAAGTTTTTTTTTTCCTATAATATAATTTTAAATAAATAACTTTAAATACTGCTTTCTGGATTTTTTTCCCCTAGTTTTTTGTTAATTTTCAAATAATATTCTCTCTCTTTTTCTTTTTCAGGTCCATTTTCTTGTCACCTTTTACTAATTTCTTGTAATTGCAGGACATGTCTCGCAAAGTTGCTCATTACTTTTTTTTTTCCTTTTTTTTAAAATAAATCAACCCAATCTGCTCTGGTGTCACAGGTTTAAATGCTTGTTAAAGGAGTGTCCTAAAGTAATACAAGAAAACTGATGTTGATCCAGGTTTCAGAGGATTAATAGTTTTTGGAAGACAATGGCGTTTCACAGCATCAACGCTATAAATAATATCAGGTGGTGGCTCCACGGGAAATACTTGTTAGTAGGAAAATTCATCTCTGGTTTTGTTTTTCTTTGTTGATAATAACAAAAGGATGAGGTAACACTTGCATTGTACTTCAACAAGATGCGTTTGATCAAAAACATTTCCATAGCACCACACGAGAAACCAAGCAACAGCGCTAAATTGTGATTCTTCGGGCTGAGTGTGGGTTTAACCCCCCGAGTCATTAATGACTAAGAGAGCTGAGGGGGTTCAGCGAGGGGGAGTGTTAACCAAAGCAGACACACAATGGTCACTAAGAGCGGGCTGAATGACTATTGGCGTTGTGTCTTCTCATCTGCTAACATTTAGGGGTCAAAGGAGCCAGGAAGGAGTCAGGAAGTGGGGGAAGGAGTGATATGGAGAGGAGGAGAGAAGGGAGGTGCATCTGAGAAAAGAGAGGGATAATAGATGAATAAAAGACGGGTTAAAGTGGACGGGGATCAGACATGGGTCGAGACACTTCCTCACGTTGGTTTAAATGCTGTGGACGTTTGCTTTGACGTCTCAGAGATGAAACCATTGATGATCTCAAAGGGGCAAATGTGCTCCGATTGGTATTATAATAAACCAGCAAATGAAAAATATGTTAAGTCTGCACCTTTAAAAAAAAAATATAGGTTTATTTTATAGTGTAAGTCTATTCCAGTAAACTGTGCAGTGCTATTAAGGTTGTTTAGAATATAATGAAAGGAAGCACGGACATGTATCATCATCCTGCCCGTACGATACACCATTGACTTTCCTCCATTGTTGGTCGGCTTTTCAGAGAGTCCGATTATACAGCGGGGAAATGCCTGCTGTATTACGCTTACATCTCCGTTGTAGGGCCGTCGATGCCCCTGAGGAGCCATCATGATGATTCCTTCCCCTCGTCAAATGGAGCAAACCCGCCTGCTCGGCTAATTGTGCTAATTATAGGATGTGTGCCTTTGTTCACAGTGGTGCCTGCTGTCATGACGATTTGCGTCTAAGCAGGAAATACTAACTAAACACCTCGGTTCTGATAAACAAAACAGATGTAAACAGACGCAAAATCCGCAGACAGAGTTTGTAAACACACATCGATGAAGTTTAACGTCAAACTTCAAGATGAAGATTATGATACAAATCAAGATTATAAAATAGCAGCTTTTCAGCTCAGTAGCCAGAACAAAAGGTTGACATTGCATGTTTCTGCAACACCGAGGCAAGACGCCTGTCAAGCCACTTTTTTTTGTTGGGTTTTTTTTGGGGGTGTTACCTGTTCCAGCACATTTTTAGGTACCATGGATTTTTGGGACCTGTCCCTGTTTCTTGCAGCTTTTGAGCCCCAAAATGTGGGTGTGGTTTAGCGGCCTGTGACTGTTTTAGCATTGTTTCAGCTTCAAACGTGTTTTTTTTTAGGGATCCTTTGCTAAATTTCCAGCAGCTTTTAGCCCCCCAATGTTGGTGTTTTTTAGGAACCTGTCTCTGTTTTTCCAGCAGCTTTCCAACCCAAAAATGTTGGTGGTTTCTGAAGACCCATCGCTCCTTTTTTTTGCATCTGTTGGTTTTGTTTTTCTGACCCATCACTGTTTTTCCAGCAGGGATAGCATCAAGAAAAGCAGCTGTTTTTTTTTTTGTTTTTTTTACAGAAAAGCAAGGATTGTGCCCCAAAATTCAGTAATTTTAAAACAAAACATGGTAAAGGAGCACCCTATTCATTATGAAACAGCTGTTTTACAGGCGTCATACTAGAACATAGTGTTATCAATTTATCAATACACATTGATTATGATTATTTGAAACTGTTCAATACTTGCTTTCCGCAGTATGAAAACAATAGTCACGTTTTCTCTTATTTTCAGTGTTGACCACAGTCATTCTGCTGTTCTCTGCTATAAACCAAGAAAGAAAGGTCGTCACTGTCATGTTATCGCCTGGTTATATTATTTATTAAAAAAATTAAATTGTTTGCCCACAATCAGAATTTTCCCAGTGGTATGGAATATTGATATTTTTCAAGGTATTGTGTTGAATTTAGAAATCCCAGTATCATGAAAACTAGGGGCAATAACAATCAATCGACAATCGATTAATTGGTCGTTGAGAATTTAATCGAACATGTGAAAGTTTAGTGATTAATCGACAGGCTGACATGCTGTAAAACAATGTTGCTTTTAACTTTGATTGAGGGAAAAAAAACAAATTTGGTATTGTTTGAAATAATCAAAGTGTTTATGTCTTTTTCAAATAACAATTAATCAATTAATCAATCATTAAATTTACAGATTAACTGATTAAGGAAAGTGCTTACAATTTGCAACCCTAATGATAACACTACTGTGATTTTGGCAAGCAGCAAAATTTTCAGAAGTACCATTTCACAGAAACTATTGTGTATATTTTCGCCATTTTACACGGTTCAAAACAACAAATTTTTGACATAATCCAGTTATCACCTGAAGCAGCTCTCATCCCCTGAAGCTGTCTTGGACATATTGAGGAATGCCAGGTACAGGCAGCAGCTGCAGCGGCTGCAGCGGCTGCAGCGGAGGAGAGGAACATCTAATGGTACATAATTAGAGGGTCAGGTTTGCTGCCGGCGCAGCAGCCGCAGCACGTGTGAAGTTTCACATGTAGCCGCTGAAACTGTGCCTACACGTGCGCTATACTGAAATGTGTGAATGAATGTGATTTTAATTAATTCCTTTGTCATAATTTAGCACTGAGTTGGAAAGATGCTGGATGCAAAAGATAATGATGAGTTTAAAAGTCTGTATTCCTCTTTGGTGGTCCACAGATGAATGTATACTCCATACATTCGCACAGTTTAAATTATCACTCACGCTGGAGACTTGCTGTGTCTTAAACTCATTCTCTTGTTATAATGTTCTTGATTGAACCTACAGACTCCATCATTTCACAGCTGCTGTACTATAACTTTAAAATCAGACACGGGGAATTCCTGGTTGTATACCTCAAAGCCTTTGTAACTTTCTCCCTCTAAAACACTCGGCTGTGAAATGAAAAGACGGGTTGATGACAGGAATTTAAAGTCATCCATCATGCACCTTAAATCTTATGTGAAGTAGTCATGGTGATGGTAGATTACATGCATACACTAAATTGTGTATGAATGAAAGGAGGAACGAAGCCACTTCAGATGCCAGCTCACATCCTGCAGAAACTGCATTTATTTCCCCCTTCTTTTATTTTGTTTTTACTTTAATTGAAAGCTAATGTTGTTTTAGTTGGTTAAGCTTTAGTCGTTGGTGTCTGCATGAAAAAAGGCAGGTTGTGCCCTCTTTTTGACTTGTATAAATGTCCACTTCCCATGACTGACTTTAACTGTGTGTGTTTTGACCCCATTTAGTTTTAAAGTGACTGACACTCATTGTGGAGCTGAATTTCCTGGTTCAGGAACACAGATGAAATCTTAACAGAGTCAGAAATACAGATACAATCTGACTCAACATGCATCTGGACCTACTTCTATAGACTTTTTTAAGCAAAAGACGCAAAGATTTTTGCTAAAAAGAACAATGTCGTTTATCATCAAGCCTCACTTGACCTGGACGAGACCCTCAGTTAAGTTTGGCCTTCCTGTTTGACCCCAGCACTTTGCAAATCTATCCTGCACCCATATTTCACTTCTGCCTGTTAATTTTCACAAGATTTAAAGCAAATGCTAGTCAGATTTGTATTTAAATGGAGCAACAATGCAGAAGTGGTTCTCTATGAATGGAAAAAGAAGTAAGAAGTGGATCTGTCTGTCTACGTTGTAACCCTGTCACAAACTTAACAGCAAAGTGCGCCACAAAACCAAAAATTTTTTTTTTTTTCTTTTTACCGGTAGTGCTGTTTAGCAGTCTAGATTGTTTTGGTGTGAGTTGCTGAGTGTTGGAGATATCGACTGTAGAGATGTCCGCCTTCTCTCAAATATAATGGAACTAGATGGCACTTGGTTTGTGCTGCTCAAGCGCCAAAAAATAATACAATTTGAAAAAACGCATAGCAGACGGTGTGCATCTACTCATGGATGAGAGGCTCTAACAGCCTGAGATGTCAACATTAATGGCGTCCTCCTCAGCAGAGCTGTAGCATTAGCTAGCTCAGTGGCGCTAGGTGAGCTAGCAGTAGATGCACACTTCCTTCTGCGCGGTGATACGGTTGGTGGGTGTAGTTTAGTAGAAAGAAAATAGTTCCAACATAAAACTGCTCACAACAAGGTCTGTGGATTATCTTGAGTAACCAGGTAATGATGTCTGGAAAAAAGACATTGCTGTTGAGTTTTTCAAATGGACTTTCTTGGTGCTTTGAGCACCAAAAGCTCTGGTAAAATTCAGGTTAACGCCCTTTTAAGTTGGAACAACAACTCAAAAATCAGTGAAAATTGTGGTACTGAAGTTGCTGTCATATGCAGAAACACAACAAATGAAAATAGATGTTCGATTGTTGGTAGTAAACTTTTTTTTGACTTACATGTTGCGTGTACATTTTTATTTAATATGGCCATAAGTCGTAACTGTTAGTTGCTCTCCACTTAGAGTAACCTACATCCAAGGAGCACTTAAATGCACCATAATTCAGTTATATTGGAATCTATACAGTCAACATCTCCAACACTCGACAATTTACACCAAAAATGATCTATATTGTTAAATAGCACTACAGGTAAGAGGGAAAATCTTTATTTTTGACTTTGGGGTGAACCGTCCCTTTGAAAGCCTTAATTCTCAGCTGAAAATGTAATTGAGTTCTGCATTTCTCTCCATTTTAAAACTATAAATGCAGGTGCTTTTAGACGCTGACCATTTGGTAAGATGAGTGATTTACATTGTGTCGATGCATGACAAATACACCACACTGCGCACATTCTGTGTCATCTTTCCTCCGAGATATATTTCATTAATGTTTCACTGCAACTGTGGTCTCTCCTGGTCGTCTACTGTAACTAACATATGGCCTCTATACAGCTTAGTGTTACAGTGTAATGTTGCTCACAGAGTGATTTATGGACTCGCTCAACATCTGGAGCGGCATCCATGAACGGACCACGTGGAGCATCCAGCTGTATCATGGCAGCCCCTGTTTCCTGCCTCATCACAGCGGGCTGACCTCTGCATGTGTGTGCCCCTGGGCATCCATTCATAAGGCCAGCTAATGGGGGGAATAACTGTTATTTTCTGCAAAGGATCACACCCCTCTTAGAATAAACAGTAAGAGTTAGGCTGGCTTTTATAATGAGAGTAGACTGAAGCAGGTGCACTGGATCAAAAGTTGTAAAAAAAAAAAAAAAAAGTAATAAATAACCTGGATTTATTTTGCATGTTTGTGTGCAGCTTCTGTTGTGTTTGTTAGTAAGAACAAAAGTGCTTTTGATATTATTACTCATTATTTAGCTCCAAAAGAGAGTAGAATGCTGTAGAATTATAAGTTTCACTCAATTTTGGAGTAAGGAGTTGCAATAATTTTAAAGAATGACTTTACGTTTAAATAAGTTATCATACTTTCATGCCATATCCTGTCAGTGCTCGTGCAAAACTTCCAAAAAACTTCCTTGGGGACTCACGTTTTTTTATGATAATTAAAATATTTTAACATAAGTGTAGTTATAGAAGTTACAGTGAAGGTGAAGCATCTCTAAAAGTTGGTCAGACTCACCTCGGCCACGCCAACGTGCAGACACGCCGCCAGCAACGCGAGCAGCAGCTGTACCCACGAGCTCATGTTGCTGCCCAGCCTCGAGCCTCTTCGACGGACCGGGCATTTATGGAAGCGCGAGAGTCCCTCTCTCCTCAGCACTGCGCGCGGGGGGACAGCGGCTCGCTATGCGGAACTGCGCGCGCGTAGATGGTGCGTCCACAGTGTTGTCTCTCAAGCAGAGATATCCGAAGAAGAAGAAAGCGCTCGTGCTTGGTCAGGCACGCAACTTTAAGTCCCCCTCAAAAAAAAATAGAAAACAAAGAAGTAAACCTCCAAGCTTTAACTCTGGCACTTTTTCTTCAATTTGATGTTCAGTCTTCTCTTTTTAGTTCACCTTGCGCACAAAAAGCGCAATAAGTTTATTTAAAAAAAGACTAAGTACATTTCCAAGTCACAAACTTCAAACTTTTATCACAAAGATAAAACTACCCAGAACTCTCAAAAAGTGAGTAAAGTTTCAGTTATTCCAAAAAAAATGTCCCGTGTCTTTGAAATAAAACCAATTAATCCACTTGATTCGTGTCTCTTTAACCGTGATGTGATCCCAAAGTTCAGCTCTCAGGCTGAACGTCTGAAATAACGTCGCAGCTCTGCGCCAGACTTTGCGGTCCTCTTCTTCCAAGGAGTCTTATCAATAAGCAGCGCTGTGTGAGGCTCGGTGCGCCTCAGCCCTGGACCTGCCTGATTACGCAGCGCTGCTGGTGGTGGTGGTGGTGGTGGTGAGGGGTAGAGCAGATCCCCAAGAGTCTCTCTCCCGCCCCCTGCCTGAAGAATGGGCGATAATCTGCGCACAAAGAAGCGACATTAGTCCACAAACGGCCGCCTCACAGCAGCCTCTCTGAGCAATATTTCCTCTGTCGTGAATCATTTCTGCAGATATTCCTGAAGCTGCGCCAAGAAGTGCTGTGGGTTTGTCTGTTGATCTGTCTGCCACATGATCTGCTCTGAAATGTTATTATTATTAACTCTAAGTGTGTAAAAATATCAACCTAGTGTCAGTGTTTCTGAGCAGAGCAAACAAAGTAGCTCTTTGTTTGTTCACGTGTATTTAAGTGTAGTTTTGAGGTACTGTTCATGAGTATTTTTATGTTTCTTATACTCCACTGCATCTAAAGGGAATATTGCTAAACTATATTTTCAGTATTTAACAGGTTTAGTTTCTAGTTACCTTTCAGATTAAAATTGTGCATACTGAGGTGATGTAATGTAATGGAATTTTATAAAGACAGAGACAATGCACGATAAAGTGTTAAATCAAACAGAGATATGCATTGTACCAGGTTTTAGCAAAAAAATTATATTACAATACTGCACAATCCTAAATCCAGTCCTCCACATGGACAAATTCTGGTTTGGATGGGTAAATAATTACTACTACAAGCCTCTAATCAGCTTTAAATAAATGTCTCCAAAAAATGATAACCATTTAAAGACATTTACACCATAAATTGATGCAGAAAAGGCACAAAATAGTGCATAAAATTTCACCAGAATGCAGGAAATTAAGTGCTAAATGCTCCAAATTTTCTGGCGTAGGACCCCAAACCTCCCATTTTATATGTGCCCCCCCCAAAAAAAAATACTGGAATGAAACTTACACCCTTGGATGTATGATAAACTCACAATCACTGTTTTAATTCACAAAATGTACACAAAATAAAAGATGCTCTAAGCAAAGTGAACACTTCTGAATAACCCATGACCCTAAATTCAGCTGATTGCATAACAGACCTTTTGCAGCTACTATTGCTGGAGAGGTCACAGGGATAGTTGCCATGCCAACTGACTCCTCTGGTTACCTCAGCATCACGGCTATAGCTGGACTATCAGGAAACAAAAGGTGTTTCTAAATATCACAGGAGTTATTCTCAGAGTCCTGACCTTTTGACGGTCGCTCATGTTTAGGGAACATTTTTGAACAATGCCTGTCGGTTACTCTGCATGTTCAAACTCAGACGACCCGGGCCCAAAAATAGTATATCAGCTGGCCGACCTCGAGGATTTATAATGATACGAGACAGAAGGTAAAGAGCAAGTGAGGTTTTTATCATAGAAAAAAACATTAGAAAGGTGAAGTGCATTAAAGAACTGCTTAATAACTTCACACATTGTTTCTAAATGAAGGCATTTCATACAGATCCTCACAGATTTCTAAAACATCGCTGTACTGCAGCACTGAACAATGTCCCTTCAGTTAGTGGAGTCTTTTCTTCCAGTTCAATCATGCCCCGGTGAATAATAGGATGCCATTGTTTTTCTAACAAGAGTCAATGGAGGAAACAGCATGAGCTATGGAGCTATATTTACACTTCGTTTCATATTCGCACGTTTGACCAAGGCCACTGGCTGTAACAATTGTGAGTTGGGATACCAGTGTAATGTGGCACTAAGGAAACGATGGGGATGTAAAGTGAAATTATCAAACTGTATGGCCTTTTTTTGTATATATAAGATTATTATAGATTATAGATTATTATGTTGCAATTTGTTTTCAGTCGAAAGCTGAAAAGAGACTTCTGATGTTTAAAACTCAAAAGACTTTTTAAAGCATTGTTTTCTTTTACTAATGGACAGTTGTTTTACTACAGGAAGTCTGCAGACATGACCATCATGACTAAGATGTACCTGCAGTATTAGGGCCAGGCATAAGAAAAGCACCTTTAGGGGACTTTCTCATTTTTATGCTACATCGCCTGACTTTCTTCTTTGCTCCCACAACATTTCGCACAGCTACTAGAGGACGGCCCCCAACAAAAACATTAATATGGGTTGTAATTTCTGACTTAAAAAAAGTAAGTTTCCTTCTATTTTTTTTTTAAATTATTTTCTCAGCATTTACCTTGCTTGGCCCCAGCAATCTTCCATTTAATGGAATATTTATTCATCAGAGGCTGAGTTTAACTTTTCGGGAAAGCCAGCTCAAATTAAGGGCTTCTGATAGCCTAATGTTCTTCCTCTAACCTATGCCACCAGAGCTGCCATCTTAATGACGCTATACGCCTCAAAACATACTCTAATTCAGGTTGCAGCTCCCAAAACATGAGTGTGTGTGGTGTTTGGTTTCTACATTTAGAGGGAAAAGGAGGAGGAGAAGGAAGAGGAGGATGAGGGAGGGGGAGCAGGTTCTTGACTTGAGGTAGGGATTTTCCCATCGGGACGTGCATTCGTTTCACACTGTAGCAGACTTTCTCTCACAGACACCAACTCACACCTGCAACTGTAACATCTCACCACGATCCCACTGAGAGAACGGCATCCCTCATTTTCTACAGAGGCGACAAATTTAATAAGAAACTTTCATTAAAAATACTGTATGTGCACCACAATTGTGCATGTGAGGGTGTGTGCATACATATATCTAAGAAAAGTAAAATTTGAATAAATGCATGCAAATAAACTCTTGCATGTGCACACATCCACATTGAAATATACACACAGTTGCATATGAAGTATTCCCGCATGTTAAAGCACTGTTGTGTGGAAGAGATCACACCCCCTCACACACACACACACACACACACACACACACACACACACTGTCCCGAACCGACAACCAATTTCACCATGAACGGAGGACAGAGGGCCCTCTATGCTTAACAATTGAGTGAGAAATGACAGCACTCGCTCAAATATTTAGGAGCTTTTCAGAAGATCCGGAGAAGGTCACAGCACCCTGAACTAATCTCCTATTTGAACAATGATGCCATTTGATTTTGTGCGTTTTTTCCATCGTTGGCTGAAAAGCTTCGGTGGTTAATTTGACGCAGTAATCGCATAGCTGCGTCCTCTCCCCCACAGTCAGCTTTTCTAGACAAAAAACATGAATGTACTGTATTTGTGTTGTACAAAAGGGACCATGGGTGCACGTGTGTGTGCATGTGTGCGTGTGTGCAGAGGTGCACTTTTGGCTGCTGTCGCATGCATCAGAGTTAAGGGGGGAGACAATTGACCCTCGATTAGTCGAGGGGATAGACTCTCTCCAGCGCGTGTCTCAGAGATAATAGAGGATCATGTAGACCAAATGGACTAATGGGAAGTCATTAGTTGGCCCCTCGAGCCCCGAGTATGACCGTTCACCTCGGCTCTCAGGTTTCCCGATCTCAGGAGGAGGAATGTGGCCGATTCAGATCAAAAGAGGAAACGGGTAGATTCAGGTGCAGTGCCTGATTTATTCATATTCAGCAACACCACAGGCTAATAACATAACTAAATACTCTCTCTGAACAGCGAGATCAAAGTAATAATACATCTGAGATGTGGGGCTCTTCTAATGATTGACCAATGATCAGTTTGACGGCGTTAAAGCCGTTCAAAGCCTTCATGTCTCAGCGAGGATCTGTCAACAGCCTCTAACGAACGGCTCTGAATGAGAGAGAGGGAGAGAGACTGACAGCAAGGAATTATTGGAATGCACTCCGCTGAGACGAGGACGGAGAGAGACGACAATATGGAAAAGGAAAGACAGACAGACAGAGTGGGAGACACTGAGATATGCAAAGCAGCAGAATAGATTGAAATGCAGAAAAGACAAACAGCAAAAAAATGGATGATAAAAAAAAAAAAGCCACAGCAAATCTATGTGGAAATATACTGGGGTACATGTCTGAGAGAAGAACACACAGAGTCAGTCAGTCTCTCTGGACGAGGGCCAGCAGCCGTCCCCCTGATGTCTACAGCCCTGCTGTTGTGACTGAGGCTAATTTACATATTAGACAGCCGATATGGACTCTTTCAGGCTGCCTCTCACTCCTAACTCCACAAATACAGACTTGGTCAGTTGGTCAGTGGCTCTACAAACTATGACACTCTAGGTATTCTTTTCAAAATAAACTTCCTTTTTCCCAGAAAATGTAGTTTTTGCTTGTTAAATGCAGTCTCTTTACAAAATAAAGGCAGAACATATGTAAAAAACTAGCAGATAGGTCGATAGGTAATAAAAGTACATGGTTAAGTTTAAAAAAAAAACATTGAAGTTTGGATGAATGGTTTGGCTTAAATTAAGTGCTTTTGTTACTGAATGTATTGTCATGTGACATATGTTGCTAGCATAGCATGATACACATAGCCTAAAGGGTGCGTGAGTTGGTATCTCACACCAGGGCCACGGACCAGGCATCGGTATTTGATGGGTTGGGAGTGAGACCATGTTGGCCAGTCTGAGCTCTCAACCCCAATCACTTGAAAATGTAGGCAATGTACATTTTTGCAAACAACGAATTGACATGCTCTGGAGTTTGGCAGGCATGTACCCTAGATGACACATCACATCCACAATCTCCCTCCCAAGATAACTAAAGTCAGCACATATACTGTCACTTTAAAAACATTGACAGAAACAAGAAAATACACCATATTCATGGTTTGCTGAAACTTAAGACGTCCACATTTTCTTCTGGTGACTGGGCTGGTATTGTGCGTACACGTATGTCACAATTAACCCCCAAAAACTTGTGTTCTCAGTGGTACAGTACATTTTGCAAAGTTTAAACTGATATCTCAACTTGTGTGTCACATTCCCCCATACAAAAGCATATGGATACGCTATACTGAATCACACTATATCAATGTCTGTTATAAACAGCACTGACTTTGATTTTGGTGTTGATAAGGAGCCAAACTGTCAGTATTAGTTGGGTCATGTTTTTCTGGTTGGACTGATCAAAGAAAATTACATGAAATGTGATACAAACAAATCACATGAAATGTGATACAAACAAGTTTAAAGGAAAATATATATCGGAAATATATACTGTTGTTGTCGTTTGCAAATATATGAAATGTCAATATGATTTTTTTTAAAAAAGATGTTTTTTTAGATGATTTTTTCCATATTTCACAAATTGCTTAGAAACGACTGTGTGTATGACCTCAGTGTATTTTATTCTTCTTCAGTCTTTGCCAAAATGGTTCGTACAGTGTTAGAAAACAAAGAGGGATGACTGGTTCCTCTGTAGACTACAATCAAATGTAGGTCACGAAATTGTATCGGACGCTCATGGAAGATGGCAAACAAGGATAAAAACGAGAGGGATATCCAGGCACTCCAAAAGTGTGAAAAACATGAAAAACGAGGGGGAATTATATCAAAAGCCTTTATTATAGTGGCTAAATTATTAAAAAAGCCAACACGTTTCGACCAACCACAGGTCTTCGCCAGGGCTTCAAAAAACAGTACAGTGTGTTCTCTCTCTCTCTCTTTTCTGCAAAGGGCCAAACCAAACTGTTCACAGTGTGTCAACATTTCTTTTCTAAATTATTTCTGTTGGATGAGCTTGCTGCTGACGGTGACATTATTTAGACACCAACAGATCCTGCGAGGATGGACCACACCACGCTGCAGAGCATAAACACCTCCATGAGGAATGCCTGGTTTTGTTCAGCTCCAAGAGGCTGTATACAGCAGCATTCCTCTGCCAGCCTCCCCTCCCTGTCCCGGTTCACAGGGGACTTCCCTGCTCGCTACTGTACTGAAACTAATGCATACCACATAGGACTACTGTACTGTAAAGAGCTGTATAATTGATATCTCCATAATGAATTACCTCTGTCATCTGAGTGATTTATTCTCAATCTGACATTTATCCCCAAACATTCCAGTATTATATTAATGAATACTGCAGTGAATTTAATGCCGCCATTAGAGTGAGCATGAGTCCAATCCTTTATTCTCAAACATACTGAACATGTGCCAACTTGTCAATAAGCCACATCCATCAGCACTGAAGCCACTTATTGGCAAGTCGCTCGGTTTCAAAGGTCACATTGCGATCACAGATTGAAAATGCAATGATTTTTGATTTTCGGATTAGTTTTAGCTACTTAATTACATTTTCATCATCTTTATTTTAAGCCATGCTATGGCTCTTGGAATATTTATGTCCGTCCACTTTGATCCACACTGAAAAATCTCGACAACAACTTGACAGATTGCTATTAATTTTGGAACAGACGTTCAGGATTTCTTCAGGATGAATTGTAAAAACTTTGACAACCTCTTAGCTTTTTATCTAGCTTAATCACCAGGTTAAAACAATCAGTCAATCAAACAATCAATGGATGATATGAAGTGAATGTGGCATTGGTGTCAATAACTAATTAGCCAATACTTTCATGCTAACATGCTAAACCAAGACACCGACTCCAGCCCCCAGGAACAGTGCAAGGTAGTGATGCACCGGTCAACCCATGGGTCAGGTGGTTCAGACCAGAACAGTTTTAAAGTAAAGGGGAACGACGTGTCTGACAGAAGACAAAAAGGCGGCAGTGGTTCATCCCATAACAAAAATAGACAGGGAAGCAGAATTAGACAGGGGGGGGGGCAGGATTACAGGTGTATTTGTAATGGTCAGTCTATAAATGCCTCCATGAACTTTGTTTCTCTACATTTCTGCAAAGTGTTTGAGCCTCCTCCCAGTCAATCCTGTTTACAAGGTTGTTTCCTGATGACGTTGTGCTGAGTGTGTCATGGTCCGTCATCTGGTATTCCTCTCAGAGAGCAGGAATCCTGTACAGTATGTATGCTGTGTGTGTGCAGCTTTATTTTTGTATACTGCCCCTATTACAGAAGGTTTTTTTTTAAACACAGATTTCAGATAAATCGAGGAGTCCTGTCATCAACTCTCCGGTGACATGTTCTCTTTGCTAAATGTGTGGACCTCAACTGTCTTTTCTATATGTAACACGTGTACATCCTGGAACAGAGGACATAACGTTGTTCTCCAGCTTTATGAAATGAGAAATTTGAAATTGTTGATCTGGCTGACCCTTAGGAACCATGATGAAAATAGGAAGTTATATCCTATCACGCAGGCGCATACTGTTCATTATAATTGGCCCTTGGCATTGAGGTGTGTTCATGTGCGACATTTTTGCCTGAGACACAGGTGATGTGAGGCAATATAGCCATCAGCCTTTACCTGCCACTAGCTCTTTGATATCGGTTTGGTGTGTCTGCGCCCTTAGTAGGGTTGTACCTGACTCAGAATTAGGCTAGTCGAATCGGATTTGGCTGTTCAATATGAATATTTGATGATGTATTGTAAAGTTTGAATGGGCTCTCAGAGACGTCAAGTGTGACAGCACCATTAATGTTATAGAGTGCAGCATATTGACTGAATGAAAGAATAGTCATGTGAAGAGTGCTCATTACACAGCAAAATCTGGAGACCAAAATGTCTCAAGAAGTACACTGCACAGCACACTGATGAGCCAAAAAAAACCAAAAACAAATGACTGCTCGACTTGAAGTAATCTCAGTCTCCAACTGACGATCCAATTTTAAAGGGGCAGCCCTAGCCTTAAGGATTTGCCGCCATAGCCTCTGCCATAATCCCAGCCGCTGCCCCATTGCTACGGTCTCCACATCCCCTTCTTGCCCCGTTCAGGGATGTTCATTTTGAAAATTCACCACAGACACTGAACTCAACAATTCCAGTATACTGCAAAAGGCAGAGAGCTTTCTCTAACAGCCTTACTCAGCAGAGTGTGAACTCTTTTGACTGTAACAGACGTTCATTTGCATTCAAAAATTCCACAATCCAGTATTAAATTGGAGCTCATAAAAATGTTAAATTTACTGAATGATGTTCTTTTGTCAAATTAGGTTTATTAGTAGATCTAATTGTATCATTAGACAGTGGATACTGAGACTTCTATTCACATTTTAAGAAAGGTAATAATTCACAGTAGCTCTGAAGGAGGGTCAGGGGGTTAACCTTCTTTTTTCTCCATTTAAGCACCTGCCTTAAAAGTCCACGCATAGCCGTACTCCTTATTACCTCTCAGCACCTAAGTATGTCATATGAATCTGTGTTAGGTCTATTAGATGTAAAATAAAGAGTCTAAATATCCACTGAAAAACACATAAAATAAAAGGTCAGGAGGCGGCAGGTAATTAATGTGGCACACCCACGCTTGACACCTTTGTAATTTGGTAGTGCTTCTCTTTGTTGCTTTGCCATGCAGCTGCTGCACCGAAAGTTGAAAATCCTGAGAGCGCCATAAATTACACAGACGTCAAGTCCGCCGCACAGATTCTTGGAAGGCTTTAACACGGAGAGAGTGTGCACACCTGCACTCACAGCCGCATGTATAATGTGCTGCACAAACATGCACATCCAAACACAGTCTCTGTGCTCCGTACCGTATCTCACACATACTTAGTAGGAAGTTTTAATACTTTGCTTGAGCCGAGGACCCTGTAATCAAAGCGAACAATCAGACAGGTCCGGACAGCACAGGGAACACTCAGCGAATACCAAACTGCATCCGAAAATGCCTTAAATATCTCTGCCATACCTGCTTATTACATTATAAAGGCAATTACTTATCTGATGGGGTGTGAATGGAAAGAGGAGGAAGAAAGAGCGAGCAATGTTGCCACTTTCTATTTAGGTGATTAGAGGCAACTTTCTGGGTAAGAAAAGAGAGAGAGTGAGGAAGAAATACTCGTACATAAGCATACACACATTTATATATATATATGGAAAGATGGCTGATACCACAACTTTTGAGATTTTGATGGTGAGATTTTGTTCAAATAGAATGAATACAATTGTAAAAATGAAGGAGAAATTTGTTGTTCTTGTATCTAATCTATGCTGACATGAGGACAGGTTCAGAGCAGGTAGACACAGAGGAAAACGTGAGCAGGAGGAAGCTTTTTTTGAATAAAAGGACATAATGGTTTAACAGGGGAGGAGAGGAAATGAGAGGAGTGGTGCTAAATGAGAGGGTGAGAGCCAGGCGTTAGTTGTTAAAGAGCTAGGAAGAGTGGAAACGGGGAAATCCAGGCTTTACCTCCCAGAAGACAGCGATGGTAGGGGAGCATGGAGGGAGGGAGGGGGGGTGGCAGCCAGGCAAGAAGACCTGCGACCGACTCTCGACTGCCGATGAGGGTCGTTGAGTACATATGCGCCTGGCGTCTACTGCGGCAGTGATTTCCATCCCCTCCTACTCCAGATACAATGAAAATTGTGTCTGGAAACAATGCCATCTGCAGAGACAGAGTGGGAAGAAACTTTGGAGTGGCCCGGTTCAGCTGCATGGCAGCCAGGGAACTGTGTCAAGGATGTGATGTCTGGACAACTGCAACAGAGCAGGACCTCTGGGTGCCCTGATGCTTAGGAAGGGACAGTTTATGGTGTGCTACTTTCTGTCATTCTGCCTGTGCTTTTTTGTGTGTGTTTTTTATAAAACAAATAAAATTAACTGTTGTCATTTTTTAATCTGTTTTTATCTATTATTGATAAAATTCCTCACTCTCAACACATCAAATGTGGCAGCTTGGTTAGTGACCCTATGCTTCAAACTACGAGGTGTCCTCTAGCATCAGATTTGGACGTTCAGAGATTGTGTGTCAATTCCCACATTTTACATGCACAGTTTTTAGGGTTTTTTTTTTTTTTTTGCATTGCTCTTAATGAACTTGTGTTTTCACTGGAAATGAAGGTTTCAGCACCAAAACTATTAGGATAGGTTTAGAAAAAAGATCATGGTTTGGGTTAAAATACATCTGTTTGTTAAGTAACTTGTGAAGTGAGTCAACAAATATGTCGGAAAACAAATGTAACATGACAGTGACTACATAACATTTAAAAATTCAGTGTTGACTTTTGGTTTCACATGGGACACAAACACTGGTCTCCTTGGTGAAAGTCCTGTGTTTGACCCTCCCTCCCTACATGGACCTTCTTGCTACATTAGTTGAATTTCCTGTCAAATATTTACATTTCAGAGCTCAGTTCAACTTCAACATCTGTAAAGGCCAATAATTAACATCCTATTGTGTTTTTTGGGTTTTATGCCACAAAGAGCGGCATGGTCTTGAGATTTGTGAAGTGACTATATGTGCCAATCTGGTCTTTTGGCAGTGGGCACAATTATGCAGCTAGTTGGTGGCAAAAAATGCCTAACAGGCGAGTAAAGTTAGCACGCACTATCAGTTTGCTTATGTGCAGATGCATGGGAAATGTGTGTGTTAATCTATTTCTATATGGGAAATTGACTTGAATATTATACAGTTTTTTTAAAGAAATTCATTGGTAAAAGTCTGTAGGGACCCTGGTTTTACGTTTACTGCAAAAACATTAAAGCGGGATCAAACTTTCCAGCTAAAACTCTCAAATTTAGCCACAACTTTCTGGTGACTGAAGCAACTGAACACTTGCACAACTGGTGCCCCATGTACACTCTGAACCTGTATTTTTTGGATCAAGAAAGCTATCTGTAAGCCTGAGATTAGTTTTAAAACCGCTGTGGTCACTTCTTCTAAAGCAGCTCAATCTGAATGATGCTACACTGACGTATAAACCGGAACTCTCTCTTCCCCGGCCGTCTTCCTGGACTCCACCAGGCTTCAACCGCAGCTGCTCTCACTCTCTCTCCCTGTTTAATTCCCCTCCTCATCCTGCCTTTCCTCTCCCTCGTCTTCCTCTTCCCTCCTCTGCGTTTGTTTGTACTCCCTTAGCTCCCAGGTGTTTTCCTGCACGGCTCCATGTTCCGCTTTAGCTCCTCTTCCGCTCTGACTCAGGTACAGCATACCGATGGCTTCCCCCCCCTGCTGCAGCACCCAACACACCAATCAATACACACGGGTGACACGCTGTTCACATCATGAAGCACAGACCTATATCACACACACAGTGTAACACATCACACACACACACGCACAGCCTTTTTCCAGCGCCCTCACTGTTTCTCCCTCATCCAACAATAACACAACAAACCTTGCTTCCTGTGCATGGGGGAACAATAGTGGGATAGCTTTGATGGCCAGAGGTGGTTTGTTATAGATACTCCCTTATCGACTTCAACATCAGCAAATCAGCTATAGATCCTGGCAGTGTGCTACTATGGAACAGTTATATCCTCTAACCAGTGTCAGGATGTCAGGATGTATGGATGACAACATTAACAGACAGCAGCTAAAAATGGGCTTATTTTTGCAAGTGTTCTTTTATGAGCTTCAAGTGATTTTAAGTTGAAAAAAGGACCTTTGTGCCAGTTGTATCAGGTACTTCATCCACCACTGTTTCTAGGTATTGCTTCTAACCACAGTGATGACTATGCCTACAGCTGGTCCATCCCTCCACCATCCAGTTTCATTTAAATATGAGAAAGAAAAGATCCAAATGTGGAAAAGTATATTTTACACACATACAATGTTTACATGTGTTTGCACACACATAGGCTAATGTTGCTTGTAGTAATGTTTGTCTCCTCACCCCTATGCGGTACAAAATAGCAATCATTGAATATAATACAATGCGCCAACATGTGTAAACACATAAAAAAAAGTTTAATATTTTAAGATCAACAAGTTAAAAAAGACAATCATTTTCATTGAGACTTGACTTAGATTTTGCTCAATAGGATGTAGCGCAGCTGCACGAGGCATCTGAAAATCAATTTAAAGTTCTTCTTTTCAATTATCACACTAAAACCAGAGCACTACCTTCAGGCTTCAGCAATTATTTTCCTGTGGAGAACAACGAAGTTGGACCTTGCTGAAGTGCTGTGGGTATTGTACATCACTGTACTCAAGTTACAAATTCTATCAACATTACTCCTGTTTGCAGCAGACTTTCAGAAGCAAATAAATCCACTTTATACTTCATAAAAGAGTTTGCAGGTATTCTTAATTTCTCCGAAATTCTCAATAAATAAAAATTAACATATATTTTTATGTTTTACATGATTTATTCAACGAAATAAAGGCAAAATTGGAATCACAAATTAACCTAAAGTGCATATTTTTAGATAGTGGGAGGAAACCGGAGCACCCGGAGTAAACCCACAAGGCACAGGGAGAAAATGCAAACTCCATTCAGGAAGAAGCCCAGAACCCTCTCCCTGTCAGGTGACAGTGCTAACCACCGCACCACTGTGCCCCCCAAATCAGTGCGTTTACATGGACATAAAAAAAACGTTTCAGAACCTTGAAAGAAACTGGGATGAATACACAAAATGTGAATAACCCAGTTTCTCTGTGCTCATGCAAACTCATATCCCAAATATGACCAAGATGAGCCTTATCAACGTTTTTTCATGTCCATGTACCCGCAGTGATTGTAGAGAGTTCTTTTTGTCTGGGCTGAAGTCTGGAGGTCAATGTGGATTAGTCCTTTCAATGTGTTAAGAAGGAAATGTCTTCGTCTGTCACTCAGCAATCCCTGGGTATTCTGCCGTCTCAACATCAATGTTGACAGTGAAAAAGGAAATCACTTCCTCTTTCACTTGGCAATCCTTGGGAATTCTGCTAGCTCTCTCAGGGTCGATGCTGACAGTAAGAAGGAAATCTCTTCCTCTTTCTCTCAGCTATCCTGGGGAGCTGTGCTGGCTGATGTTAACAGTGTCCCAATCAGGTGTTACAGGTCTAATGGCAGCTGCACCATTGGGGATCGGAGGATTGCAGGAGATTGCTTGTGGGTCCCCGTCGTCATAACCGACTCTCTCAATTATGACAACTTCACCGCTCGAGGACCCAAATTGCACTGCCTGTAGGTCAGCGCCACAGGAGATCTGAGGAGAACGGTATGCTGCTCCATCAGTTGAGTCAAAAGAATCATATCCATATGAATCATCTGACTCCTCCATGGGGCAGACAGTCATCAGCTCAAAGGCGGTTTGTACATAAGAGCTGGTGTCCATGTTCTCCTCTAGGTGCTCCATTGTAATAAAACAATGTTTTAGAGCTTCCCCGGGCGTGATTCTATTTGCAGGATCAACACTGAGCAGCTGTTGTAGAAGGTTTACAAATGCGATCCTGTCTCTAAACTCAATATCATCCCCTATTACTGACTGACTTTCTACTGCTTCTGCCAAATTACTGAAGGAATCAAAAATCCATTTGCTCTTGGGGGGCTTTCGACCGTGGTCTCTAAAACACTCCTCTGGCGTCTTCAGTCTCCACTGTGGTTTGGCTGGCCCCTTTTCCCTGGTGAAAAACTGTTTGGTGTATTTTCCAGCATTCAGCAGGTGATCCCTTGGCTGACCAAGGAGTTTACAAATCGCTTGTAACATGCTGAATGGTGAGTTAACACTGAAAAGGTGGAAGCCAAAATACAGATATGCGAGGACACATCCTAGTCCCCACATATCAATTGCCTCAGTAATCGGGAGCCCTAAGTACACCTCTGGAGCTCTGTACGCGCCTGCTTGTAACACAGTTCCAGTCTTCGCTGCAAAATTTGGAAGGGCCAAACCAAAGTCAATTAATTTCACCCTGAAGGGCTGATCCTGATGGTTGACAAGCATAACATTGTCAGGTTTCAGGTCAGAATGAATTATGCCACCATCCTTCAGGGCTTCAAATGCTACAAGTAGCTGCTGTGTTATTGGACGGATTTCATTTAGAGTCAGTGGTGCCCCTCTCTGGTCTACCAAGTCCATAAGGCTCCTGTCTAGCATCTCAAAAGCGAGGCAAGACTGGCCTTGATATGTGAAATAGTCTTTGAATTCCACAATATTGTTTTTCTCTGGATCAAGGTAGTTAAGTTCTTGGAGCATTTCCACTTCTCTGTAAATGGCCTCATCGTCACTCCTGTGATGGATCTTGATGGCTGTTGTCTCAAGCGTTTCAAGGTTGATGCACTTGGCAACTTTTCCAAAACATCCCTCTCCATTAAAATCCACGATAAGGTAGCGTGCTGACTTGCTACAGAGAATAGCATTCTTTTCTACCTCAAACGGTTCACACATTGCCTCCATGTTACTATCGTTGTAATTTAAATATTTCATTTCTGCTAACTAATTTTTTCAAACACTTATCCAAGTGCAGTATTTGAAATAGCTAGATCCTGCGTACCTGTAACCTCCTTGCTATCCGATCAAATTGTGTTTCTTTCCAGTTTTGTGCCTCTATTCATAAGGTAAGCATCAAAGACCGATGACATCAGGATGGAATGTGACATCATCAAAGCAGAACTCTTTAGAGTTGAATTTTCAAAGACCGATGACATCAGGATGGAATGTGACATCATCAAGTTCTAAAACCAAAAAAAAAAAAAAATGGCGTCCTAAATTCTAAATGAGTTTCTCTCTCTCAATTAAATCATCTTCCACCACAAACAGATTTTTGCAGCACAGTCAAAATATAAATACCTTGTAGTTATTAATTGCACCACACTCTCAGAGCGCTGAGTGCACTGTTGTCACAGACAGACCACTCAAACACCAATTGCAGTGAAAGTGAAACTTAACTGTCCATTGCGCTGGGTCTAAAAGTTCGCTTTCATTCACTCTGCACTCTTATTCATTAATGTGATCAGCTCTAACCGGATCTACTCATCAGTTATCAGAAACTGCTGCTGAGGGATTTAAATAACTTATGATGCATTTCACCTGTGTTCACAGACTGGCAAAAACATCTGAACTAAGAGAGTTGGCACATTTTCATTATCAGGACAGTGGAAATACATTAGACACTGATTTTTTAAAACTGTTTCAATATTGAGACCATACCAGCCACACATACAAAACAGGCTGCACCACCTAAACATGCTATTTTGTGCCACTTACAGGCTCACATTGTTTTCAAAAACGCTGTTTGTGTGTGTAACCAAGTCTCGCTTTTCCTTTTAGGTGCAAGAATAAATAACTATTTTGCATCACGTAGCTTTGTCTCTGCATGCTTTGTTAGTGAATATACCAGACAACGACCATTTACTTTGACAATATTACTCTTGCTCTAAAATTTGTATTAAAATATATCTGAAAGCAGCCACCAAATCACTCTATAGTTTTCAGTAGATTTCAATAGAAACAACCAGGTGGAGGCAGATAACAGTGGCATCAGTTTGCTCGAACAAGTAAAAGAAAGTGATGATAGAAACTAATTTACCCGATACATAACATATTACCACTTAACAATGCAGCTCTTCAAAAGTATTCAGCTATATCTGTGACAGATGATTACACGTAGCTGCAAACACCTGTTTTTCTAGCAGTTCAGTTAAAAAGGATTTTTTTTAAAAAAAATTTTACCTTACTTTATTTTTTGTTTCTTATTTTCAGGTAATATTTGCTGGTTGCTCTCACCAAAGGGTTAAAAAAAAATCAATTAAATGACTATACATATAATGTGATAGTTTTTGCACAGAGATTAACAAACAGAGTTAGCATCCAACTGTTTCCCACATTCCTATAAAGAATTTTAGTGTCTTTTAGCTCATGTTTGGGTTTAGGACCTGCCGTTTTAAGTTTAGTTTCACCTCTTTCAGTAGTTTTCAGCAGCAGGCGGCTGTTTCTGGCAAAAAGGTCTCATGAACTCACTACTGGCTACATGCTAATGACAATGTGCAAGTGTTGCGACCTTACTTAACAGAGACAAATCAACTAAAATTGTAGAACATGGGCACAAAAAAAGGTGTCGGGGTCAAAATACACCAAAGACCAAAATAATGAACAACATCCCCACATTCAACTAGAAAACAAGAACTCCACTAAAAAACTACACTGACCACAAAACATGAGAAAACAGGACATTAAAAAAAATGCAGAGAACCACTACAAGACTTCCTTGAAGAGTCAGACATTCTTTAGTCCACCACACTGGCATTTAATTGTCCCACAGACACCCATGTCCTCACAAGGTTAGAAAGCACATTTAGGTTTGTGTATGTGGGACATACACAAACACAAACACACACACATCATCATCACACACACGCATAAACACAAACCCATTATACAGCGTTCTGAATTGCCGCATTTTGGTAAAAACAATAAAAGTACACAAACACGTGTAAAGTCAGCAATACAAAAGACCACACACACACACACACACACACACACACACACACACACTGTCCTTCTCTGTCCTTCTCTGGTCTATCTCCTCTGTTGTCTCACTCTCTCCATGTGTATCAATACTACCATTGATTCAATAACCCACAGGCGTTACCGGGGTCAGAGCTGTGTTGGGATATCAGTTGCCCCTGGCAACATCTCCATCAGTCCGCCCCCACATCCTACATGTAGCCCCTGTCCCTTTTGTCCATGCACTGCACCCTATACCCAATGATGCACCGTGTGTTTGTGTACGTGTGCATCACTATGGAGTTCGACAGCAGCTGTGCGCGGCTGTTTTAGCTTATGTGTGTGTGTCTGTGTGTGTGTAAATGACTGCATGTGTGTCCTGCGTGGGAGAAAGGAGGCGATGAGTCATAGCACACATACCACCAGGACACAACAGCTCCCCCTGTTGCCGGGGCAGGGGAAGCCCCGGAGGTGTGGGTGTATTGTCTGGGAGAACAGAGCTGAGCGTGACATCATAGGACGTCTCGCTCCTACACCAGTCAGCGGAGAAGGTCGAGGAAGAGGGGGGAGGAGGAGGAAAAGGAGGACGGGGGAGGAAGGGTGGCAACAGGTGGAGGCAGTGGTTCTCTTTTTCTTAACATGGGGGCAGACTGAAAGCTGAATCCGTCATTCAGTCCCGAGTTGTAGTGATACTTTGATAACGGCAGCTCTCATCAGCTATTAACTTTTATGAATGAGCCTCACTGTTGAAGTCGGTTCTTTTTTTCAGTGGGATTTAGTAACAGCACTGATTGAGCTGTGATGCAGAGGGAAGAAAAATCTTACAGTTGGATCTTACTGTGACATCTACCAGCTCTGTGTGTGCGTGCGTTCACTTATTTTCAGTGGCAGAATGGGAGGTCGGCCTCTGGTGTCCCAGTTTTCCCATTTTAATCTTTTAGGGTTTTAAAATACCTTCAACTTTGTGTCATTTTTCCTCACTCTCGCTGGACTAGACCAACTAAATTGGTAAAATAATGGAGCAAAACTTCCAATTAGTAGTGCTGTTTATGCCAAATTCCTAACTTACCCAGCAAACATTGGTCATACTGTGACATTGTGTTCCCGACTAAAAATGGACAACAAAAACTGCAATGCAGTTATAAGGAAGATGGTCAGATGGTGAAGTTGTTGCCACGTCCAACCTTTCTTACAAACCTGGAAATATAAATGATATATTGTCACAAAATAAAGCAAATGCATGAATCTTATTGACAATTTGCGTGGTTGTGAAATGGTTGCAATCATTTGGCCACACAGTAACGTTCACTCAACATCCAAAGATTAGCATTGCTCGACTTTTTTTTTTTTAAACTAGATATTAAATTAGACATTAAAAGTAGCCTTCATGACTTCAAACCAGGTGACATAGGAGCGACAAAACAGTTTAGATAAAACGTTGAGGTGGATGAACCATTATTACCATTATTCTGTTTGTATTTTAATTTTTCTAGGACATTTAGAGAGGATGGCCAGTAGACGGCTGGGTAACGTCATCTAAACTCTTAATTTGGAACTATTTTTGAACCGTGATGGGATCTCTTGATTGGACATTCAAACAACAGTCATTTAGCATCTCAGTGTTTGCTGGGTAACTATGTTATGTGACTTAGAAATAGTTTGTGACTCATTTTTTGTCTCATCCTCAACATTTTTTGTTATAGTTTTAGAATGATGAAGACCGAGAAAAATTCAATACATATTAGGATATACAGGGTGATTAATTTATTTTTTGACAACTATGTTTTTTGTAGATGATGTACATACTTTGAGGCATTCTAATATTTCAAATAACTTGTAAAATACTGCATGAAGCTGCCCTGAATGGGAAAAAAACTCCCAGGGGGAGTATGCCGCAGGTCGCCAAGGTTTGGGCCGAGCCACTAAAGTTTACAACATCTGGCTCTGCCCTTGCTTTTGTTACTGTAACACCTGTGAGATTATAATTCATTTACTGATTCTCCTTCGTAAGGTTGGTGCATCAGACTGATATTATATTATGCATACATAAAATAATTTGTGAAATTTGTTTTAGTTTAATTCAATTTCAGTGAATGTTGACAAAACTCAATAATAATAATAATAATAATAATAATACATAAATAAAAAAAAGGATATTAATAATTACTAATTCTCACTGTTTTTAGCATTAAAAGAAATAACCCCATGATGACGACAGGTGATTTCAAGAGTGTAAATGTTTGATTTAAATATCGAAATCAGCAGTTCTGTGCATGTGCCTGTTTGTGTGTGTGTGTGTGTGTGTGTGTGTGTGTGTGTGTGTGTGTGTGTGTGAGAGAGAGAGAGAGAGAGAGAGCGAGAGGAGTCCTGTAAGTGTGAAACAGCATGTATCACTCTTCAAGTCTCTGTACCTTTGTTGTACACCGGCCCAGTTCACTACAATACAAGCACACACACATTTATGCGCAAGGACAGGAGCCTCGCACGCGCATCAACTCATACGCTCACATGCACATGTGCGCACACGCAGCAGGGAGAGGAAACTGCAACACAATGATAAGGTCTGGGAACACAATGGACTCAGCAGTGGACAGACAGAAGCCAGGACCAGTTTAGCTCTGAAAGGTCAACAAGCCTCTCCAAGCTTTCATTCAGTTCCCCCAGTTATTATTGTTCGACATTATAATGATTACTCTGATGGCCTTTATTTTGCAAATGTGGGAGCCATCCGGAAATACCAGTGAAATATGAAAATGCAGGCCAGAGCAGCGAGCAGAGGGGAAAAAAGGTTACTTATTTTGGAGGGTGGATTTCTTTGACGTCAAGTTTCCCATGGCCCGGCCAGGTTCATCTGAGATCTCTGGTGAGGGGCCAACTTATTCACATCTGCTCGTCTCCACACGGCCGACTCATAATTACTATCATGATAGTGGATCTAGATAACATAGATGCTACATGCAGTTTGGTTTGCTGAATGTGTTAAAACAGTCTGCACAACACGTTCCCAGCTCATCAAGTACAGCAGGTTGGTCAACGGCCCGACGCCTCAAACTATGACGCTCTAGGTACCTCTCTAGTGTCTGTTCTGGACGTCATTTTCTGCTCATTACATGCATAATCTTTTTTTAAAAAAATCTGTGTTCACATGAAACATACAGTTTCAGCTTATACAGTATTCACACAATTCCTACTACTAAGGGGAAGTGGGATTTCAGACATTTAGAGATTTTTTTTAATGCCACTTGCAATAAAACTTAAGTATAATTTTATAGTAGCCAAAATTGAGGGTAAATAAAGCATAAGTTGACATCAATTACTTCAGGTTAAGGGGATTTTTTTGTATTTTTCAAATAAATATTGTAACATAAAACATGTTCTTTTGGTAATGTTAATGTGAGAGACATTAAGTCAATTATTGTTTTTTAAAGTTACCCATTATTTTGACATTTTAATGCATATTAAGGCCTTATGTTTAGTTTAATGGATTACGTGCATTTCTTAGTAAAAACAGATTGTGAAAATGATCTGATTGTTGTCATATTGACATCATACCAACTACATTACACTTTCACTGCCGTTTCAATGTCAGTATCTGCAGAATATGTCCGAGACATAAAAATGATCATCATTTTAGTGAAATGATGAAGTTCAACAACAGGAGGGACCAGAACATGAATATGTATCTATAGAAGAAAATGTAGAACATCTACAAACTGTAAATGCACATTTTATGTGGTTTTCTTCCATTATACAGATATGATAATCATGTATTATTCAGCAACAGCAACCTAAAAACTGTACATTTATTCCTCCATACAGGAAGGAAAAACTTTCATATTTGATGTATGTCTTATGGAAATCAGATGTCAATATTTACAAACAAAAACTGAATATTCGTGTTCTGTATAGTTTTTTCAACAAATAACGAGGAGTGGAGCAATATGAGCCAAAGGCAGGAAGACCACAGAGAACAGCAACTTGAAGGAATAATTTTTAAATCAAGGTTTGTGCAGGCAGACATATTTATCATAGCAGAGGAAAAAACAAGACTCTAACAAAAAATGAGGACTTAAATATGAACTAACCTGCTGAGGGGCTGAAGTTCAGGCGGAGAGAAGGCTGAGAAGCTCAGGTGAGGAGAATGAGGTGAAACTCTGGGAGCAGGAGGGACTAACGAGGCTGATGCAGAGCAGGTGATGGACAAGTGAGGGGGAGGCAGCTCAGAAACGCTGGAGGAAAAATACAGAAAAGAAAAAATCAAAAACCCAGAGAATTAAAATCATCCTAATCATGGAGCAGTATGAGACAGACAATCATCACTGAAGTGTATGTCATGAAAAGAGAGACAATAAAAACTGATAGAGAAAGGACTGGTCAAAATTGTTGTGTTGATATTTAATCCAGAGGGCCCTTTTTAATATTACACATACTTGCACTGGACACAAAATGGACTTTTTAAAATCAGGCTATAAAAAAATATACAAAACTCTAACCCTTTAAATGCCAGGATTTTGTCATGATGCCAATTTTTTAAATGAAAAATAACACCAAAAATGGGGGTGTTTCAGTCCATTCTTCACAAAAAGTCTGAGAGCATCAGGACACAGAGCCAGACTATAGAGAAAGGTTTGAATGCCTCCTATTCTTCTTCTCTTACTTAATGCATTATTAATTGATAAATGTGCAAATTTATTTCCTTACAAAAGTTTAACCATTGGGCACCAGATGTCTGCTACTTCACTGAAAAGTCCGAGTTTGTACATATACTTCTTAAAATCTAGTAGATTTATGTGAAAACAGTCCCACATTGTTAAACTCGGTACATCATTTATTATTCTGCACAGTGTAAAAAAAAAAGTAACAATATCAAAACACAGCAGTGAAAAACTTGCATTGCCAATGCAAGATATAAGGTACCGTGTGGCATTGATAATGACATCTTTGTCGTCTCACACAACATAGAGCCTGTGACGATCCTTCCGACTGTAACGCTACTGATGCTACATCAAGACATCAATTCAGCCCACGAGTGGCGCCGACCTCGGGGTCCATCTGAGCGAACGTCTGACTGATCCTCAAAGCTGTGAAAGCAGAGCAGGTCACAGCCCACTCCAAAATGTCACGGCCCTTACATAATCCCTGCGTGTATGTTCTGTCGGGACTAACCAGCTATACCCCTCTGCCCGCTCTGAAGTCTTCCAACAAGACAAAAAGGTCAACACATTAGAGAGGGGAGAACGGCTCTGGCATGCTCGCCTAGCATCATGCAAAAGGTTAACGTGGAGAGTGGGAATTAGGACAATTAGAGAATGACCTTGATGCTGACTTATTGATTATGTCATAGTTATCGTCTGTAAGTGACCTATGAAGTGTACTCAAGTCAGGCTTTGTTAAACTGGTGTAGTGAGTGGGCAAGTGGGCATTTGAAGACCTCAGAGGATGGCTCCGATCACTGTCAGACAAAGTGACTAATTTGTCAGTTTAGTCATTTTATATTAACCCAGTCTGCAGAAAAAATATTGCCATTGTACATTTTTGTAAACCAACGGATACATTGCATTTGTATGTTATTATGTAGCCAATATGCCTCAACTTTATGTTTAAACAACACTGTGGTTACCGTGTGGTTAGGTGTAGGATGCCATGTCAATGTTGCGACAGCCCAAAATCTGAAGCCTCATTAGTACGAGAAATGTCCAGCTGGACTGAAAGCATATCTCTTTAACAGCCCTTATCCCCAAAACAAAGGCCCGTACACACTCCCTGCAGTTAATTTTAGTTTCCAAGCCAAATTTGAACCACTGATCCTGTTGTCACCAACCTTTTGCAGCATTTGAGCCGCTAACCCTAACCCTAACCCTTTTCCAACAATTTTTGTGCCACCAAACGTGGTTGACTTCAGTCAAACTTAATCTTTTCTAAATTATGATCAAGTAGCTCTTATACCTTAACCTCACCACACCCACTGCTCCAACTTTTCATTTCTTCTGCCATTAAGTTCAGTTTACTGGCGGCATTCTAGTCACCAATGTCATCAGTTTTTACTGACCGTTTGTGGCGTTTGAGTCACCAATCCCAGTTGTTCTAACTAACCTTTCATGGCTCTTTCCATTGGTGTTTTAAGGTGTTTGAGCCACTGAACACAGGTGCCTTCACCAATCCAAAAACTTGGGTGATTTGAGCCAAAACATGATCTTTTTCTAACTGTATCCATGTGATTTTTGTGCATAAAGCGAACCACATTGTTGTTGACAAATGTACTGTTTCCATGGTTTACAGAAAGGTCTGTTGTGCACACTTTTCTGGTGATTGGGTTGTCTTACTGCAGAAGGTCTGTTTTTCAGAGAAACAGGAATTCTATGGTTTTTATTGTGGTTTTTCTTTCTTTTTTTTAATAATGGGCTGTTGGATTTTAGATTCAGATTCAGACAACTTTATTGATCCCAAAGAGGGCAACTAATTCACAGCATATCTCGTCCAAAATCACACAACACAATATGTTACATGTCAAAAACTAAGAAAGAGAAATGGGCTTTGGTCCAATGGGACATTTTTTGAGCAAACAGGGGCTCAGAACTTTTGGCTGTCGAAACAATGGAAAGTCCCCAACTTTAGGCACATAAAACACTTGGTTATAATTTGGAAAAGATCATGTCTTGGTTTAAAATACCCCTATTCGTGACTCTATCCCTGTAGGAACTGCAACAATGTCTCCTTTAAAAAAAGCAGGAAAAAAGTAATTGCTTTTCATGCTACTGTCCTGGCAGAAAACGCAGCAATGTCCATGTATAAAATAAAAAAAAAAAATCACTTTTCATACCACCATCCTGGCAGAAAATGCAGCAATGTCCCAGTCAAAAACAACCAATTTTTCACAGCACCACACCTGCTGGAAAAACACCACTGAGTCATGAAACATCACCCATGTTTGGAGTCAAAAAATCTACTGAAAAACTGTGATGACTCACTAAAAAACAACCGGTTCTATTGTCTCAAACAAGTGTTCTGCAGCTTGGCAGGTTTTTCACTTAGATGACAAAATGTCATCTACTATTTCCTCCACCACCCAATGACAAAGCCAGCTCATTGATATGATATGTATAAAATGTGCATATGTAACATAGTCATGGCAACCTTTTATATTGCATAGTGACCATTACTGGTAAAACTGAACGTAATTCATGGATTATACAAGTTACTTTTTAGTGTCACCAGTCGAATTAACATGACATGCCATAAAAAGACAGTTTTATTTTATATTTGAGTTATGTTCCATGCCAATAAACCTGACCTATGCCCAATTACTTTTTTTTTTCTCCGGAAAATGTTTATCAAAGCTCAAAGCAATACAAACCCCCGGGGACAAACAAAGCTTAAGAAATTGCTGCCAACATCTAAAAACAGCATAATAAAAAACAGCAAACCTTAGTAACATTAGCCATTTCTACTTGGACAGCAGTTTCTCACCATCTCAAAGCCCAAATATAGCTCTGCAGCACATGGTTACATGTGAATGTCTTCTCAAAGCTAGATGAGAAACTGTAATTGAAGAGTTTTTGTTGCCATGAGAGTGATACTTTCTACTGTATGAAGATCTGTTTTTTCATGTGTTTAAAAGCAGTAATCTCACCAAAGAGACAGACAATTGTAGCTTCGTAAGTGCTAATGACTGTTTGCTGTTTGAGGCAAACAGTCGCCTGAGGTAATGCGAGACAAAGAAATTTTCTTCACAGTTTCTCGTGTGTGTGTGTGTGTGTGTGTGTGTGTGTGTGTGTGTCAGACAGAAAACATCAAAGCATTCATGCGTGTGTGTTACGATGCACGATACACAGAGAAAACACCATATGCAACCATATGTTTAGTAAATGGAATGTACAATGTGCTGGTTCTGCATATTTTAGCTCATTAACTACAATGGTTCGCATTACTTTTCCGAAGCACACCATGCGTTTCAGATTGATTTTCTACCCTCCAGAAAATGGAAAGATGCCCAGAAGCTTAAAGTGAATCTAAATATTTTTGCTGTGCTTTGAAAACTGGTCAGAACTAATGTAAATCGAGCAAGGACATTTAAAGTTAAATGGCTACCCACTCACACGGCTCATTTAAATGGCCAGAAACTAAAATTATAGATGTATTTTCGGTAAGCTGAATGACTTTTGAACTAAATACATTCTGTTTTGTTTATTTGAGGATAAGGATAGTGGGTACACCAGAAAGTTTCATCACAAAATATGGGAAACCCTAAACATCACAGACTGTTGATGTACAACATAAATGAAGCCTCACAATTTTAGGGCGGGTGTGAGGGGAGATGGGTCCAACCAGTACAGGACTTTGACCCAGGAGACCAGTGTTTTTGTTTTTACTGCGTAAGACCTGACAGTCAGTGTTGAGTTATTATGTCACAGCAGTTGTTGGTTCCTTGACTCAACTTGCATGACTTACATCAACTTCAATCTTTTCCTAAGTCCGACCAAGATGCAATGCAAAACGCTGCCCCCAGCATCAAAATATGATGAGAAGGGATGAGATCAGGTTGCATTTCAAACAGACGTCTTTTAAATAGATGATGTATAGTTCTCTAAGAGATTTCTCCTAAACTATGACTTAATATCTCTTTCAGAATAAGTTTGAGGAAAACTAAGGATATGCAGCCCAAAATCACAGAGGGTTTGTGCAAAACAGAGGGAAGGAAAAGAAGAAAGGAAGGAAGGAAAACAGAAGAAAAATGGTTGAAAATTTCATATTTAAACTTACATATAGGCCCAGTACATGAGTAATGGTATCGTCAACAATCCAATTAGGTCATTTAGTATGATGACATCTTGTGCTTCATATGGTTATAGAAGGAATAAGAACCACAATGATTTATCGGACAACTATGGACTCACTCAGAATAATCCCATCCTAGATGATAACATTTCAATAAACACTGCAAAATTAATTTAAGCAAACTTTAACTGCTCTGCGTGTAACTCTGCAAGAAAGGGATAAAGCATATTTTTCCAAAATGTTTGGGTTTTTCCTTAAAACTAAATGACGTATGTGTCAAACTACTTGATGTATGTAGGTCACCGACCTATAGGGTGAATTTGGCATTATGAACATGCGTGGCCAAGCTTCTGGACACGATGCTTTTTACAACATATTAGATGCTGGGTGCTACATGTTGATCTACATGTGTCTGGAAACACTGTAGGAAGAAAGACTGTGTGTGTGTGTGTGTACGTGTGTGTGTGAATAAATGTCCAGTGGCTCTGCATCAGTGCACATGCATGTAAGTGGGAGGGGGAGCCATGCTTCATTGTCCATGTGCTTTTGCGCTCGCTCGTTAAAAGCTAATTTCTCCCCCCACCATCTCCCTTCCCCAACAACCCCCCCTCCTTCTTCCCCTGGCTCTCTGTCTTGTGTGATCAACAATAGTCTATTCTGTGCTGTCCCGTGCGAGTGGAGACACACCCAAAGCCAAGGCCACGGTGCGAGGGGAGATTGTTGGGTGGTGGCCAACTGAGCGGGACACTGGCTCAATTCTCGTCTGGGAGCGTGGATCCTGCCTCGACGAGAGGGAAGAGGTGGTCTGTTTGGCAGTTCCAGTGGACATTTAGTGCAGTCATTCCCCAAGCAGGGTCTACTTCTGCAGCTGCCAAGAGCATGCAGAAAGATTTAGGAGTAGCTGAACTAATTTAAAGAAAAAATTATGGCTTTTTGAAAAATATATCAATACATTGACTGAGCTGGAACAACTGAACACAACCACATGTTCAGAGTGCATAAAAAAGCAGGCCCCCCAAGAACGCTACTTTGCTGTGCTTTGAATTTTTTCCATCGGCCAATCCCGATATTGCAGCTAAAAGATCCCCCACAGCCAAAAAACAGTTTGCTTCCATAGACAACCATTATAAAAGAGACGTCTGCATAACTTCTGACGGGAAACCTTGAACTGCAAACAAGGTCAATTCTGATTCTTTCTATTAGGAATTTTTGAGCCATGGAGGTTTGATATTTGTAAAACTTTACTTGAGCCAAGAATAGCAATTTATTAATCCATGGCATTAGATGGCAGTTGTACAAATGCAACATGGCAGTTCAATTATAAATGTATTCATTCATATTTGTGGCAATATCCACTTTTATAGCCTACAGTACTAGATAGCCTAAAAGTGCTAAATAACATACAGCACTGTGCCATCCATTCAACTTTGTCTTGTTTTTCACTTTCTGTCTGGCTGTCAGAGCCCCAAAAGTCCCCACCTCTTCACATATCAGTGGTTACCAACACACGCACGCCAAGGCTCGACCACAATAAAGGCCCTGATGGCGACCGGGCCACAAAGGTCACTCTATCGACCCGTTATTCTCTATCATGACAATCTGTTCCTAAGTGCCACAGCTGGAGCCCCCCACACACTCTGCTGCCTCCTCTGATAAAACCAGACTCTCTTCATTGTCCGATAACATAAATACGACACACCAACACACCATCTGAGGGTCCCTGTCTGCGCCAGCCAGCCTAATTATATAATTATCCCTTGTCTGATTGTGCCTGTGCAGCTGAGACGAGGGAGGGCCTTTGTGTGGCCGGTGGAATGCGGTGCGCTTGGCATTTTTCAGCGAAAGGGCAGCTTTCTGGAAGCGGCGGCCAAAGGAGAAGAGAGGAGGGTGAGATCACGGCTGCTGGTGCCCACTCTTCTCTCTTTTTTGTCTTTATCACTCAGTCCATCTTTCTATTGCTTGTCTTTATATCTGTCTTTGGATCTTTAACTTCTGGACAATCCTGTCCCTCTTCTGTGTGTCTTTTTGTCACTATGCATCTTCATCTCCAAACACCAAACATTTAACTCGTCGTTTCTCTATAAAGTTTGGCACATCCAGTTGTCTTGCAGATAACGTGGCCTTTTCGAGGTGGAATGTGCAGGATTTGGCTCCCCGATGATAAGACCTAATTTCAGAGAAGCCAAGCAACGATGTCTGATAGCGAACTCAGAGGCGACCGCTCCGCCGCGTGATAGGAAAGCGTTGCTATTGTTTCTAGCGGCGAGCTGTTGAGGGGATAAGAGAGACTAGAGCACGAGCAGGTGTTGGGAGAGATTACAGCATGGGCCTAGAAAGCATGCACCGCTTTCTTGACTCCAAGTCAAAAGCAACAAGGCGGGCGTCACATAAACCATGTTCTCCTCCACCACAATAGAGGATCCAGACCTTTTTTCTGACATTTACATCAAGGGCCTCCCAGTCTTAACACGCCGCTACAGGTGATTTTATGAGTTTTATTACTTTATCAGAAGCCTTTTATACTCACTAATGAAAACAGCAGGGCCGAGGGTGTTTTGGCGCCAACGCTTTCCCTCTGAATTCCTCCGTATGAGCTCCTGTATAACTCAAGAACATATTGTCATTTCAGCAGACTGAGCAAAGATAGACTGCACTATTGAAGAAATTCTCCATCTGAGGTGAACTTATGTGTCAGGTCCTTCAACTGGCTTCGTATGCAAGGTCGGGCAAACAAAATTCTCTCAATTTCTCCAACATGCACGTCTGCATTTCAGAATATTCATTTTGCCAGTGAGCTGCAGTAAGGGACTGTTTGTTATTTATGCGGGGGAAGGGAGTGTTGCAAAACAGGGGAGGGACATACAACTTCATAATCATAATCATTTCATAATTATCATTAGCAGAACCCCCCACCTAAAACCCAGTAATGAGGTAGTATTTCAGCGCCCCCAGTTCCCTCGTCTCAAAGTCAACAGGTTTTTTGAAGGTTTTTTTTTAGATGAGATGCCTGAAATAAGGTTTGTGGTTAGCACAAGCTTAAGAGATTTAGAAAGTTTTGTTCTACAGCATAAAATACATCAGGAAACAGAGATCGGTCAAGACTGTAATGGATGTATTTGTTAACTTAATTACTGTGATTGAATGTAAAACTTCCTTCTTCAAGCCAATAATGTAAGTCATTTGTAGTCTGCTTTTTTCATTTTATATCAGCAATAATAGCTGCCACCCTTCAAGTGTTGGCCTTGTCTCGGTCTCGGCACACTCTGGTCTTGGTCAAGTCTTAGTCTGTGTTACTATGGTCTTGACTACAACATCACCGAAGGCTTTACAGCCTCATTATGGGGGCGACTCCAAATTGTGCAGCCACAGTGTATTCTTTTATAGCATTGCATTCACTTTTTACTTCTGACATTTAGGCTTCCAAAATCCTAAAAGTGATGTTCATTTGTGAAGATTCTCCTGCTGAACAAAACATGTAAGTATCAAAAACATTTGTTTACCACAGAGCTTATTTTCTGCCTTAATCCAAAATCAAATGGAAAAATCCCACAGGCTTTTTGACGAAGGAACGACGGTGATGCTACTTTCCATGTCAGCCTACAGAAATACATCATCCCTGGGGCAACTCTATACCTACATCTGGTGAGAACATTAAAAATATATGGTTATTAATAATACAGGGAAGATCACGCATTTTCCCAGTCATTCAGGGAAGCTCAAGGAAAAAAATTTGTAGCTTCGGTGAGAATCAGGCTTAAAAAAGACCCCATCTGATAATACCAGCACAGTCCCTGAACAAGTTTATCAGAAACCGGAGACAGGTTTGTTTAACCACAAGTGTTAAATCTGCATGCCGTCTGCAGTGGTTTCAAACAGCACTTCAGAAATTCCCATAGATTTCGGGGCTGTCCGTCTGATCCCTGTGCCCGCTCGTCAAAGCCCCCCTCTGGTGATCACACAGCATGGAGTATGTGAAAGAATGCTGCTGGGACATAGCAGGACACTGGGGGCCCAGTATTCCCAGCTCAAGCTTCTCTACATACATGCCCCGAATGATTCTTTTAATGACATCAATAAAAGATACAAACAAAAGTGAAGATTTGATCACAGAGTATAAAAAGACAGTGCCAGCAGACCACAAAACAATATGTTTAAATAAACAGAGAGGCTGGATGAGAGAAATAGTTTGAGCGCCGGAGCCAAGAGTAGGACCTCTCCCACTATCGGCACGGCTGTGAGAGCTCCATTGTTTTGCCCATCTCAAATAGCCCTGACAAATTGTGCTGAATGTAGAACCTCTGTCTAAACTAGAGGCATCTTCCAAAAACATGCGGGCACGAAGCCAGAGCTCTATTTTCCCATCAGTGAAGCGATCACCAGCCAGGGTCGCTCCACAGCGCTCCTGCTGGTCACTGCTGAGGCGCCGAGGGACGGGCTAATGTGCATTTTCATCAAGGAGCTTTAATTAGTTACTTACAGAGTCCTTCAAAATAAAAGCTTAACCCTCTGTGGTACCACATTTCTTCTAGGTAGCCATTTTTGTCACTCAGAGAATATATCGACAACTTCAAAACCACTTTGAAAAGAGTTAACCTGACCATGAAATCTGGACTTTAAACCTGTTTATGATTTAACAAGCATTCACCTGTGATGTCTTATTTTGTGTTTTATGTGATGTGCTTTTTGTGTAGTTTTATATTGCAGTTTCTGTCTCATGTCGTCTTCTTTGCATCAGTTTATATCATGCGCAATTGTGGATATTTTGTCTTGTGTGGGTTTTTTTCTCTTTTTTTTGTACCATTTTATATTATTATGTTATTGTGCCGTGTCTTTGTTCTGACCTGCAAAGGGACTGCAGATGTGAATTAGCTCTAAATCTGGAAAATATCGCATTGTAAAAATTATGTTTTAAACTGTACATGTACCCTTTTAAATAAATTAATAATAATACATAAACTATGTTTCAATACTTAAAAAAAAGCCCTGCTTAACTCACTTTGCTGTTTAAAAAAGGGTTATTATAGTTTAGTTTGATAAATTGTTTATGTAAATTTTTCTGAAATATTCTTATATTCTTTAAATCATTCATTCCTATAGGCTGTTCCAAAAATGTGCAATGTTGTTAGAGGCTCATATTTAAGAAAACAGAACTATGGGTTTATTTTAATGTTTGTTTGCTTTTTTATTTCAAATGGCATGGATTTTACAGGTTTTGGGATATTTTCCATAAGAATTGTATTAAATTTGATTAAATGTTTAAATAATAACCCCCCTTTTGTCATTTCTAACCACTGTGGTACAAGTGTACCCCACAAAATATTTCTTGATTTTTTTTAATTATGTTTACTTTACTTATGTCTATTTTCTAAAGGAAAAAAACACTACAAACATTTGTTTTACCAACTGGCATCATAACATGTACCATGGAGGCTTAAATACATCAAATAGTGGGTTTTCATCATGCATTATGTCATGAGGAAACCTTTTTTCTGTCTTGCTAACAAAACTTTTCCTGCACACCTCCATCCTCCTTTTCTATTCCTCTATTGTATCACCCAGCTGACAGGTGGAGAGTGAGGGAGAAAAAGACCAGACTTTTCCTGGTATTCTCTGTCTATGCACTAATCATGAAACCATGTCACTCTCTAAAAATTAAGACTTTGTTACAGAGTATAAAATACTCTGCTGAGAGAGGGATGACGGGGCTTATTGGGAACAAATAACAATGTATGCACGAGAGATTGTCCATTAATCCATTTATAGGGCGATTATTGCATAGATGTCAAAACACTCCAGAGTGAATGATAGCTCAATGATGCCACCATGTGTTACTTTACATTTATTGCAGTTTAGGGCCAAGACAAGTTTTGTGAACTCTGTCCCCTTACAGGCAGCTGCCACTATTTTTAGAGGTGAAACAATTAGTCAATTAATCCAAAATAATCTTCAACGTAACCATTTCTTTTCCCTACTTATATCAGATTTGCTGAATAATAAGAATATGTAATTTGCTTCTAAAAATCTGTCTTTTAAGGCAAGCCTTTTTATTGATATACATGCCTATCTAATGTTTTGGTTAATTCTAGTTGAGTCTGCCTCTGCTTTTGCTGTGTTTCATATTGTACTTTATTTATCATTTCTTGATATTTTTCATGTGTGTGTGACACACTGCGTAACTGTGTTTTTAAAATTGCTATGTAAGTTTTACTTACTTATTTCTCAATTGTAAGGATTTTATGCATTTCTTAAAGTTTAGTTTGTTTCTAAAAGAAACATTGCAAATTAGTAAATACACACAGAATAAAAACGCCAGATTTAGCAAAGCATCTATTATTCATCTATAGTCCCCATTACAAAAGGCTTCCTGAAATATAACAAAGCAAAAAACAAAAAAGTTTAGACTTCCTAAATATATCAAAGAAAGATATAATAATATCAGTTAACTAAATATCTATTTTTATAAATGTATATATTTTTATTTAATTTATATTGTTATATATATATATATATGAATAATTATTATTATTATCATTATTATTTATATATATAAATAATAATAAATATTATTATTCTTTCACTACTTTTGACATGTTATTGATAAAAACAGTTAGTCAGTGTATCATAAAAATAGCCATACTGTCATTTTAAATAGATTTTAAAAATTAAACGTTTTTTACTATCCTTATGTCAAGGTAGTAATTACAAAATATATTTTTGGGGGACACAGTGGGGTTTTTTTTCTTTTTACTAAAATGAGTAAACTAAATATTTTTAAATTTTGGTGTCAAACCAAGCAACCCATTTGATGACATCCCCTTGGGCTTTTAAATATAATGATAAATGTTTATTCATTTATTTTTGACATTTTATAGAGCAAAGGGTTGGTCAGTTTATCATAAAAACAATAGCCATCATTTAATTTTAGAGAAATAGAAAAATAACAAAAATTATGTCAAGGCAATAATTAGAATATATATTGCTGGGGAAGCCTATTTCCTATCATTATTAAAATATCAAAATGCAGCTTTTCTTAAAAAAATCTAAATATACTGCTATCAAACAAAGCTGATATTATTGCATCTTTTAAAATAGCTCATACAAAAATATAATATACAGGATAGTAATATCAGGCACTGAACCTGCATTAAATACCAATACGGCAACTGTAGGTAGAGCCCAAAAAGATTGTTGTTTTGTTAAACCACAGGCACTTATATGTTATTTTACATGTGTCTTTTCAGCTAAGTGTATTTACGACATAACCGTTAATTTCTATCGAGGCAGGGCTGCTGTCGTCCCTGAGGGCTTGTTTCTGCACAGTGAGGCGGTGGCAGTCAATGTGTCTGAACTCAGCTGCAAAAAGGCCAAACAGGCAGAAAAAGACCATGACCAAGGCCCACTCGCACACAGCAGACTCAGAGGGAGAGCCCGTGTTGGCGAAAACGATCACTGAAGGAGGAGAGAGCGGTCAAGGAGAGTAACGTTGAACAAATACATGTCATGGTAAATCAAAACACGTCTTAAAAAATATGGTTGTGCATGCTGATAATGTGAAGTTGAGTGCATTAAATGTAGTCCATGTGTGCTGTCAGCCCCCCCTCAGGGTCTCTCTGTAGTTTCCTGTCCTGGTTTGTGGTTTGGACAAACAAACTGAACAGCTTTTCAAAATAGACATAGCTGTAGAGTGCCATTCAACATAAGTTAAACCTGTTTCTCTCTTTTAAAAAATAAATGCAGCTTTTGCATCTATTTAAGAGATTTAAAGTGAGTCTGTCACTCTGCAAAGGACCGTGAAGCCACTGAACAGCCAAGTTGCCAGAAGAAACCTTTGGCATTTTATGTTTCTGCAGACAGCATTAGCGCGACGTTTCACACCAACAAAAGCGAATGTTGCTGAACAACAGTTGGGGACAAGTCCAGCCGTGTTTGTGGCGACCAAATACAAGGTTAAGGCCAAACATGATGTTTTCCAAAACTTCACCAAGTGTTTTTTTGCCTAATCCGACAGCCCGTCCACGGGCCCTGCTCAGATGATTTTTGATGATTGTGATATACAAAACTACAGCTGTATTTGTCGTTATTTCGGTGGTGTTGTCATACAACATTTCACTGGAAAGTTACACTCCTCGCAGTGCCATTAAAGCTGATCATTTCAAGACACAAACCACCACGATAAACCCTTCTGTCAGACAAAAAACAAAAAAAATAATCAGTTATAACTCACCGATGAAGCGTTATCATACTCCACAGATCATCTTATCCAAAAAGAATCACAGCTTCCACATCTGTCAGTTCATTTCTCACACACTGACACAAGTCCAGTCGATCTTAATCATTATTCCATAAGATTCATGTTTCCATAACTTTGCAGTTTCATATCTTTCATTCGGGTTCATAAACACAAGAATCTCTGCAGCCACCATGTTGGACCGACAGTTTCAATGGCGTGCTCACTGAGCCAATAGGAGCTTTAATGGGGTTTTAGGGGATCAACAGCCAATCATTACCTGTGCTGAAGAGCACAAGTTTTTGTAGTTTCAAGGCATGAATTGCAATAGTTGCGACCACGTATACACATGCATCCAAGCATTCCTGCGTTCACACACGCACATTCACAGACACTTGTTACTAGTACAATGATGCCCTACAGCAACCAGTTCATGAGTTATAAAAGGCCATGTGGCAAAAAGTGTGATTGTGCGGGTTTGTCTGTGTGTATTTGTGTCTCTGTGTGTGTGTCTTTGTCTTTCTAAGTTCTTAGTCCAGCTGTCCTTTGGCTCATTACTCATCTTTCCACAAAATCTTGTCCATATCTGTCAATCCATTTGGAAGTTATGCGCCCCCAATGCTCCCAACATTAACCAACTGGCATGAACACAAATACAAAACTTTACACACAAACACTTGAAATCCATGCCAAATGTCAGTCTCTGAGGGGAAAAACTGTGGGGCCAAAGGGTGGGGAAGATTTTGTGGACAGACCAATGTGGACCGAGTGACCTATAGAGCTGCTGCTAACAAGATAATACCAGTATTCCTGATAATCCAATTATTATCACAAGAACACAGATGTACGGAGCCCGGGAGGTGCCATGGAGAGAAAAATGAATTAATTGTGGTCTCATATTACAAAATCAAGCATACAAGATGCTGTTCTGTGGCCTCTGTGGCATCTCGTGCACCTGACTTAGTAAAACGTGGCCTCGAATCTCGATTTACTTTTTCTCTCTCCACGACACCTCCCAGGCTCCATACAAGTATCGTCTTAGCTGGGATTTTATATTTACTGCATGTTTTTGATGCACACAGACAGGAAGGATACTAGCGACGACCAGAGCGGTGCAAAGGATGCAGCAGGTCGCCCTGGCAGGCACGACCCAACATCGGTCCTGAGACGGCGGAGCTCTGTAGGTCAGAAACAGCTGCACCCAGAAGTAGGCCAGGCCAACGAAGAACGCCACGAACGCTCCTAACAGGTGAACAATCCTTACAACCGATTGCTAAGTGGCGAGGGCGGAGGGAGAAGAGATTTTTAGAGATTATTATGGGCTAAAAAGAGAAGAGAAATTCTATTATTCTTTAAATGTATTTTTTGTGAGCTATTACCTGGAAGTTACCAAGGAGGGAGATACCTATGGCAGAGATGAACCCCAAAACGATGCTGACTATGTTGGCCTTTCCATGATGACCATAGTCTATAACCTGCTGGAAACGGATCACCACAACCCACAGAGCTGAGACACAGAGACAGAAAGAGAGGGGAGGGGGCAGGAGATGGTGGAGAAGTTACTTAAGATAATTAATAATAATTGATCATAATTTGAGTACAATTTACAAGAAGACAGTGTGATCTTCAAATTGTATCAACACAGAAATAAAACAATCCCAGACTTCAAAAGGAGACATAGGCCTGATTAATATCCACTTTAAATTCATATTTAAACACGTTCACCAAAACTAAAGTACATGATGGAGAGAACTTGCGTGAACAGGGACTCCTGTTATCAAGAATTACATAAATAGATCCGTCTTTACCTAAAACAGAGCAGATGTTGCAGATCTGGGAGAAGAGGCAGCTCTGAGGGTGAAAAGTACCACAGTAGCTAATGTGAGGATGACAAAAACATCAACATTATCACTCAACATTAACTTATTCAAATAATGATTTAAACTACTGCATTTATACGTCATCATGTCCGAGGACGGAGAGGAATCAACCTAACCTGATGTAAGGGAATCCTTCTGTGAGGTTGACTGATCCGTTCGTCACAGATACAGCAAACCTGACGGGACGAAAACAAGCACTCGCTTATTTATTTATTGTTTATTATTAAAGGTTCAGTGTGTAGGATTTAGTGGCATCTATGGGCAGAAATTGAATGTAATATTTAAAACTGCATTCACAAACGTATGAAAATAAAAGTTGTCATGATTTCGTTACCTCAGAATGAGCCCTTTAAATCTACGCCTCCGTGTTTACTTGCGGGTTATGCAGCTTAATATGTGCATTAATGTCTCTCCCACGAGTTCCCGCTCAGCTCATAGACTTCATATTGGCATCACAGATTTTTAAATCTTTTTTCTTGGATCAAGGAAAGTTGGTGCTCCTTGGGGAAACGCTGCCCTACGTAGTTACAGTTGGTTGCAGTCTGACACCTCACCACTAGATGTCAGTAAATCATACACAGTGGACCTTTAATGGCAATTTGTTACTTCCATATTCCCTGTACCTCTTCCCTCTAGTGCTTCAGTACCTTATTGATAACTAGTATGTACAATATATTTACACTGCAATATGCATGCTGTCATCCGAAGCACTACCATATAAATAAATAATATAAAACTGATTTTTTTGCAGTTTTTGCTCCCTGCTTTTTCCTAGTGCTCTTAAATGGTGCTTCCTGGTAACAGGTGTAGCGTTTTTTTTTTTTGTTTTTTTTTAGTTAAAAGCCTTATTGGCACTGACCCATAATTACATGATAAAAAATCAAATGTCGCTCTGTTTGTTGAGTGTGTACTTTATCCACTCTGCTACTAACTAAGCGTACTGGCGTGTTTGTTTGTCATCCCCAATATATGACACCCTGAACTGAAGAGTTCTCAATAGAGAAAACTTTTAAAACTATGAAAACAGCGAGAAAACAATGATGACAGAGTAAGCCAAATACTCACACAGTCCAGATGCCCACAGTGCCAAAAACAGCCAGGCAGACAGGAAGCAAAGCCCACAGCCACATGTTGCAGTGCAGCCGCTGTTCAGTTCATATAGAGGGAAACATACACCACCTCTCCCTCCCCAAAACAAAGACAACACAGATAAAGTGAAAAAGAAACATACCTCTAACTGCGGGCTGCAGTGTAAAAATAAAATATTAACAGAAGTGTGTGAGAGAAGGTGTGTACTCACCGGTTGCAGGTTGAGATGCAGCTTTCTGTTCTGTCAAAGTGGTTCATTCAATCTTCACCATAATGACACTAAAACACAATGTGAGCTTACTGCACTTTGTCCTGAGGTTTCACACAGGGAGCGATAAGTCCACTTTGTCTCAGCAGAATACAAACAAATGATCACAGCAGTGATGTGTGTGGTAACTGCGGGAGGAAGGATGCAGATTAAGCGCGTTAAGAAAGGAACTATATCACTACAACATTTGAAAAAGTCGAGACAACAAACCAAAACAAGCTCACTTTATTCTCTGCGCTGGGAGTGATGAAGCGTTGTGCTACACTGTCAGGTACGGTAACTGTCTGTTCAAGGGCTGGGCTGGACTTTGAGCCAGGGTTTTTTTTTTTTAGATTTACAACCTCTTGAAGAGTGTGTTTCCTCTCTTCAGTTTACCTTTTCCTTCCCGTTAACTGAAAGTAAACCACAAAGTCTAAACACTCGGAACAAGGATTGTGAATTTAATAACCGTTATTGAGTGAAACTCAGCAAACGTATTCAGGCCTTAGCGTATAAGATGTTTTCAGGATTTATCATAAATGTTAGGTGAATTATTAATCGGCCACTTTGTTGTGTAAGTATTAAATTAGCATTTTTAAAATGATTAGCAGGTTGTAAAGGCTCTTGAAGCATATATGACCATTGGTTCCTGTCAGTAAATGTGATAGAAACACTCAACAAAAATTATTACCATATTTATATCACACACTGTTATCTGTGTTCAGTCAGAAGCTGAGAGGTTTGACTTCCAGATTTTCGCAGATTTCGGTCATTTGGTTATTTGGTCGGTGCAACACGCTGTGGCTTTGTCAAGATACACAAGGCTTTATTTCTGGGACACTTCTTCGTGCTGCACGGTGACTCCTGAAAATACACGCTTTTTAGTTTGAGGTGTACCTCATTTCAAATAATGGTACCATTTTGAGCTCTTTTCTTATTCAAATGCAGCTGGCAGAAATGAAAACACTGTGATAGAGACGAAATAATTCACTGATTGTTATTTATTGAGGCGCGGTGCTCAGCACAGCAACACGCCACGATCAAGTCTCGCGCTGTTGGCTCATGTGCATGTCATTGTATCTGTGTGTGTGTGTGTGTGTGTGTGTGTGTGTGTGTGTGTGTGTGCATGCGTTAGAGCTCAAGCTCAATCTTGACATCCATCTTAGCCTTGTACGGCTCCAGCAGGGGGCGAACTTCCTCAGACAGGAACCTGGTCACCTGGACGACAGGACATATTCCTCACTATTAGTATCAGGTTTCCCAAACATTTTCCATCAGCTCCATACTTTTCAGAATTTAAATTTGAATCATATTTGACATTCAAGTACAAACAGCAAGCTGTTTATTTTGTAAATAAATTTTGAGTTCAAACTGTTAACATGGATGTTGGGTTCATGTATGTTTATATGCTGCCTAAAGGCAAATCAATTAACACCAAAACCAGACAAATTCATCTCTCCAAAGAGAAAAAAACTGACCTCTGTCACCTATCACTGCATAACTCAGAAATGTTTGCAGAATTTTAGCTATTTGTGATTTTTTTTCCAACTGTTTCGATCACAAATGTCCAGATCTGAAAGTTATCAGGCACTTGGGGCGGAGCTGTTGCAGGCTGTGACGTACGAGCGTAAATGCAGCTCTGCGCGTGAGTGTGTATTCAGTCACATGCCATGCTTTCGACACCATGAAGCTCGCTCTGGCCAAACTTCGCTCACACAGTGGTGAACATTTTGGCTGCGCTGGCTGCCTGCTCCAAACGCCAAAAAAAATACTCTGCTTTTATGATCAATATATTTTTAGAAAATCTGAACTCTGTAATTTAGAAAAAGATCAGCAAAAGTCTGGACACACGGATATTTTTACACACTCTTCTTTTTTCCATGCTTTTCCAGACCCTGAAATTACTCAAATTAAATTCAGTCCTTTACATGGTGGAGCCCTGTGGGGTAAAGCTTAGAGCAGTCAGGAATAAAGACAGCAGGCTGCTTTGTTGTACCTGCTGGGGAGCGCGGCCGATAAAGGTCTTGGGGTCCAGTATGGCGTCCAGCTGCCCCAGAATGGGGGCAAAGTACGGGTCTCTCTGGACTCTGGTCAGCAGGTCGTTATCCCCGCCCTCCTGTTTGACCACGGCCGCTGCCTCCTGCGACAGAACACGGATCTTCTCGTGGCAGTCCTGATGGAGCAAAAGATTTTATTGAAGTATCAGCGTCAGGACGCAGTGAGCTGTCCTTAAACGTCGAAAATCAATTCAGCTCAGTCTACACCCAAATCGAAAATCACCACCACACCTGTCTGTTCCCGCCAGCCTTCACCATGGCCATGATGATGTTCTCTGTGGCCATGAAGGGCAGCTCATGGCGGATGTGTCTCTCGATGACTTTGGGGTAGACGACCAGACCCTCTGTGATGTTCTGCAGGGTGCTGAGGATGATGTCAGCTGTCAGGAAGGACTCGGGCAGAGAGATCCTCCTGCAAACAAATGAGGGGGTGACATGAGTGAATATGTAGAGGAGCAGGACAGAGAAGCCTCGGCATGACTCACTGGATTTCTATAGCTGATTCAGTAACAAGGAGAGCTGTAGCGGTTTGTGTACTCGTACTGAACTGTCAAAGTCCAGGGATCACGGTTCGGGTCTTGCAGCGGCACGCAGAATACACGCTAGTAAACTGATCCACATAATGCAAAACCAAAGTTCACAAGCTTTGAGTTCCCCCTGAAAACCTTTAGCTGTGCTGTCAGCCGCTCGTGCTGAGGGCGAATGCATCCTCACGCAATCTGTGTTTTTCCCACTGAACAGTACTCACATCGAACCGTGCTTCCAGTTTGATCAAAGCGAGACTTTTGTGTTTCATTACAGCCCTCATAACAAGAAACAACTTCTCACTAGAGCCCGATGGATTTATCACTCAGCTGATTTTATCACATTAACTGTCGTCAGACATTAAAAGTAAATTATTAACAAAACGTAATGCAGAAAAAGATACTTAGAGTAACTCAGAATTATTAAATTCCCAATTAAGTTGTCATTTTTGGCAATAAATAAGTATCCTTCCTCCATTACGTATCTTTGTCACAGCTTTAATAACCATATCATATAAATAATTTCATCCATATGATCCATACATCAATATCTGAATTTTTTTACTCCTCAATACCAGCACTGGCTTTGGCCCCAAAAATCATGCTCTACTTCTCGATAATAATTTTTTTTCTTTATCCATTGTTCCTAAAACCTTGTTCCTGTGTGTGTGTGTATTTCATTATGATTTTATGTATAAAGCACTTTGTAACATTTGTATTGATAAGTGCTATGCTATTTATTTATTTATAGCACTATAGGTTGACACAAATGTCTCAGAATATCTCACACGTGCAGCGCATTTGTGTGTTTACCTGTTGGCGCTGTCGTCCAGCGTCCTCTCCAGCCACTGGACCGACGCCGTCTGCAGCGGGTCGGCCATCAGCGCCACCAGGTGTCGGGCCAGGCTGCAGCAACGCTCTGCACGCATGGGGTTCCTCTTGTAAGGCATGGCACTGGAACCTGGAGGAGGAGGACAACTTGATGCTGACAGTCTGCATCAATACCTGCGTGGCAGGATAATGTGTCAGAATAGAAACGTACCAATCTGCTCTTTCTCAAAAGGCTCCTCAATCTCCTTCAGGTTGGCGAGCAGGCGGATGTCTGTACAGATCTGAGGCAGACAGACACATGAAAAATGGGCTTCAACAAGCTTAATGCTAAAATAATGGGTTTATCGCAGCACGTGCCAGCTCGCAATAATCACCACTAGATGGCAGCGCTTCTCTAAGCACCTCCAGCTGCTGCAGCTTACCTTGTGAACAGTGGCTCCCATACTGGCCAAGCTGGACAGACAGTCAATGTCCACCTTACGGCTGTATGTCTGTCCAGTCACCAGGTACGCTCTGCGGAGAACAACATCAGCAGGGCTCATAACAAAGCAAGTCTCTATGACGTAATAACACCGGCCTTATTGTGATCGTGGCATTTAACAGTTTAACTTTATAATATAATAATAATAAACTTTATTTTTTTGTCACTTAGACAGAAAGCATGGGAAAATTTACCCTTTAATGATTATATTTCTTCCATCATTTTCAGAGAACAGATAGACTTTACTGAATATTAGAGGTAGGTTTTGTTAATCTCTTATTTTCAAAACAGAACTTACTTTTTGAAGCCCGCCATCTCTGTCACCAATCTGTCAAGCTCTTCCACCTGATGAAGGAAATTATTACCGTGACCATCGTAGCATTCATAATCCATCAAAACAAAATGCTTCTTAATTCTGATACTCTGATTCTGATCATTATTATATTATTCATTCATATTGAATATATATTATATATTATTATGTCAGTGTGTAATTTCCAAAACAACAACTAAGCCCTATGATACACTTTTCTCATAATACTTCTAATATCAGAAGCTACTGCAAACACAGATACAAATGGCCAACCTTTCAATATTTACCTTTTTTCAGAAATCATATTAAATTTATCAATAACAATAGAAACAATCAATTACACTCATCTTGAAATTACTGTTACTCAGAAATCCCATAATATCCCATTATTTTTTCTTTACACCTTCTTTTTAATTTATTAATATTTGAGCTGCACTTGAAATCATTATCAGAGAAGTCCTCAGTCTGACTTAGGGGTCGACAGATTATCAGTCTGGCTAATTATTGGACTGATATTTGTCAAATATCTGTATCAGCATTTTATTTTAATGATTACCAATAAAATTAATTAATTAAAATGTGAAAAGAAAGTGTCAGCATGGGAGGAATTTTTATTTTGTAGTACGTTAGGGAGCTGTTTTTATTTTTTCATTTTTTAATTTAGATTTTCACTAGACTTTATGAAACAAAAAATGTAAGTTGCTGGGAACATATATTCTTTTTTTGATTTTAAATATTTCAATTTAATAAAACATTTGCTGAAAGCATTTAAACAAAGTTTTGTGTTTATGCTTGTTATATTCCAAATTTTAAAATTGACAGAAGGTTTTTTATTTTTGATGTAAACGCATATCAGTTATCAGTCTCATTCACTGCTTATTATCGGTATCGGCCCTGAAAAAACAATATCGGTCGACCCCTCGTCTGACTCCATAGACCAAAACATACATTTGCTGTAATGTAGTGCGAGCGTACTGACTAAAGTTTCTTCTAGGTTCCTCATTGTTGGATCTTAATATGAACAACCTCCGTAGATTTTCGGGCAATAATCTGTTTCTGTCTTTAAACATGACTAAAATGTCTTTAAATCCACTAAATCTTTCAATTTCAACACATCATTGTCTGCATGCTAATTTTTGGATGGATGTACACCTTGTCATGGTCCCCCTGGAAGAGCTGCAGGAAGCTGGCCTGAGTGCCGGTGGTCCCCTTGACCCCCCGGAAACGCAGGTCATCGCGGGCTCGCTGCAGATTCCTCATGTCCATGGTCAAGTCCTGCAGCCACAGACACGCCCGCTTTCCCACCGTGGTCAACTGGGCGGGCCTGAGGACAGCGCAGGAGGAGGAGGAGGAGGAGGAGAGGGGAGATCTGTTAAAGCTGCACGTTCTTCATCAGAAAAATCCGACACAGGAAACACTGCAAATAGGATGACGTGACGAGAGCTGCAGCTGCGCTCAGACTCACTGGTAGTGCGTGAAGCCGAGCGTGGGGAGGTCAGCGTACTTTTCTGCAAAGTTTGCCAGTCTGTCAATGACTCTGGCCAGCTGTGCAAAAAAGAACAAAAGGCTTCAGCACTTGTATTACATAATACACCGTTGTTTTTCATGCCCATGCAGCCTCCTGTATGTTACGCTTGTTTCTACATGTGGTGTGACAAACATGCAAAAGAATCGCTGCTTTGAATTATTTCTACATTGCTGACTTGTTTGCTGAACAGCTGAGGCTTCCAAAGATTTAAAAAAAATCATATAAAAATTCATAGACAACTGGATGGTGTGCGTGTTTTCTGGGAAACAGCTGAGTCTCACCTTAGGCAAGACAATGTCAAATCCATCACGCAGCATAATCAGATCCTGAGGAGGAAAAACAAAACCACTTAGAGGACAAGAGCTACAAGCAGAATCCCAATCCGTGTTTTATTCTCGATGGGAATTTATTTTTCAAGGGCAAACAGCCAGTGATTCTTAAAGATTTTTCCAGAATTGTAAGACAGGATGGAGAGAAAATATGAGATAACTGATCATGTTATTAAAAGAAAAGTATACGATCTTCATCATATTTACAGTATTGTCTCCCACGTAGCAGGATGTGGCACCGAGGTGGATGATGGGAGCGGCAGTGGGGCAGCAGTGTGCGAAGGTGTGGACGTGAGCCATGACGTCATGCCTGAGTTTACGCTCCTCCTCGGCCGCCATGGCGAAGTCGATGTCCAGCTCGTGGCTCTCCATCTCCTGAATCTGGGCGTCAGTGATGGGCAGACCCAAAGCCTAAGGAGGAGACCGACGAAGAGGAAGATGAGAGAGACATTTTGTCACTTCAGTTTATTTTTATTGTTCTTGTAAAGTGACAGCTCACCCCAAAATTAAAAACATGTTTTTTTTCTCTTCAAATCGCCAAAAAACACATCTAAGTTGAGCATCTACTCAGAAGCCACTTTTACACCACCTTAATCTGACACCGTTACGCCGCCCTGTTTTGGGGACGTGTTTTGCCTGCAAACACAAGGCAGGAGATTAAAAAGCAGCTCCCATCAGTTAGCAGACAACTTAAAGAAGATGAAACGCGTCAGTAAATGTCCACAAATTGGGAAACCAATGAGATTCAGGAGCTCCTCTGAACGGGACGAGATCAGCTGTCATGTACCAGATGAGGAAAACGATTGCTGTTACAGTTGTTATTGTACACATAAGAAGCCGACGCTGTTGTGTTAAACAAGTCAAGTCAATTTTATTTATAAAGCTCATTATCACAAAGCACGGTTTGCCTCAGAGGGCTCTACATCCCTCTGCCCTCAGACCCTCACATCATCTACGGAAAAACTCCCGAAAAAGATGCCCTGAAACGGGAAAAAAATGTAAGAAACCTCAGGGAGAGCGTCAGAGGATGATGAGGGATCCCTCTTCCAGGACGGACAGACGCGCAATAGATGACGTAAATAACAAACACGGCTCTTTTCGGATGCTTTTCAGAATCACACACTGGAGCTGAATTATTATTCTGTTCTGTGTAAAAATGCAAAACAGGTCTAAAGAAGGAGCTTATTAACCTAATAACTGCCCTAAAGTGCTATGTCTGTATAAAAAAACGCTGCGAGCAAACGAACATGATTTCTGGAAATAGACATTGCTGTTGAGTTTTACAAATGTTTATTTTTATTTTTTTATTTTTTTTTTTGTGGTGCTTATTGCTCCACAAGTCGAGTGCCATCCAGTTTCATTATACTCCATCACTTACTGACTCACACCAAAACAATTTAGATTGATAAATAGCACTACAGGTATAAGGAAAAACACGTATTTTTGATTTTGGGGTTAACCTTTAAGTATATATATATCACATGACTTGAATCTGTTTTCACAGCAGACATGATGACATTTTCCTGACTGACATGTGCTCTCCTTGTGAGATCCTGATTAGATTGTACGTTTTTTCGGTTGGGACAGAGCGGTCATGTGATGAGACTACTTAATCGAGAAACTGAGGCCTGACAGCACCTTTCTGCCTCTATGTTACACCACAGTTACCACAACGCTGCGGGGTCAAAGGTCACACTGTGAGCAGGTCGACTCAGAGCAAATAGTGACCCAATAAGAAATGACAAAAACGCTACAAAGGCTTAGTAAGTTAGGAAAGGCTTTTTCAGTGCAGCCTCTCAGGGGGCGGTCTCCTGTTACCGTGACATTCTCCGCACGCTATTTTCAAACACACGCCAACACAGCGCAGCCGCAGGCCTCATGAGTCTGCACGGGCACGCTGTCATTTTGACATGCTCCCCTGAGGAACATGTCAAAATACAAGATGGACTCTAAGTGTGTGGTCATGTGAGGGGATGCGTGTGAGAGGGGGTTCGTCACCACTTAACCCCCCTTCTGCCCTCGTTAATATAAGAAATGCAGAAATTCATTTGTTCATTAGAAATCGCTGTTTGACAGTACGGTAAAGCAGTGAAAATATTCTAAATATACAGTGTACTTAAACTGATATTTTTCTTTTTTTGAAGTGGGACTTTTTTAAGGCGGCTAAAATCATTTTTGCTACGGCCCCCATTCACAGCAGTGCATTGCTTCGCTTGTGTGTCAGACTCAAGTCTGCTTCTCCAAACTGTGAGCGTGCCGACTGACATCTACTGTATGTTACACACTGACTGTCGATAAGTACCTCATATAACCCCGCTTCAAAATAATCTGAACTATCCCTTTAAAAAAAGATTTAAATGATCATAGAATAATATACTTTTACACTTGTAATGTATGTTTCAACTGTTTAGTGCCAATGAAGCTATAAAGATATGTAGTTATTATTATTATTAGTAGTAGTAATGAATGAATGAATGAATATTTTATTTACGTGTCTGGTCATTTATATGACCTACATGGAATTATTCAGACACATTAACAAAAACAAATTAAACAGTAAGAAGTAGTAGTAGTATTATATTTGTAATAGTTGTTATAATAATAATAACAATAATTGTTATTATTATTGTGGTCATTGACTTTTTTAATTGTTTTTTAAGTGATCTGTACATATTGTATTGGGGATATGTTGTTTTGGTATAGTAGTCTCTTCTGAGGTCATTGACTTTTTACTTACTGTGTATGTGTATGGTACTTCTATGTGTCTTTTATATCTTTTGTATGTATTGTCTTGCTCTTATCTGGACCATTGAGTCTGTAATAAAGTTTATTATTATTATATTATTATTATTATTATTATTATATGTGTAATAAGAATTATTTTTGTAATTATTTTTCACAGTTTTATTCAAATATTTATTTATCTGTTTTAATGTATTTTATGTATCTACTTATTTATTCATTTATTTATTTTACCTACTTTCTTTTTTAATTTCAGGTACTTTTCATGTAACTTGTACCTTTTTTCAAAGGGTTAAGGACCTGATACTCCTGCAGGGAGCTCTTTGAGTCCTCCTTAAAAACTATATTTAGAGCAGGAACTTGATATGACTCTCTGAAGGTCGCAAACTTTAAGCACCTAAGATTTTTAAAGCATGCAAAGAAAGTGTTTTAATAAGCTCAATAATGCAAGACACGTTTTATGTTTCCTGCCGTGCAGCCCCAAACCTTCTCAGCCTTGGCCAGGTAGATCCACAGCTTTCTCCAGGTGGTGAACTTCTTCCTGTCGCTGAAGTTGAAGGCCATTTCCTTGCTGGCGTACCTCGACACCAGCGGGGAGCGGTACTTCGTGAACTCGTCGGCTGCCTCCATGTTTGTTAGACGCGCTTTTGTCCGCTAAAACTCAAAAACCCGTCCTGCACCTTCACCCAAACACACACGAGCCTGACGGAGGAGCCGCGCGGACTGCAGCTTGTAGCATCACATGGACGAGGACGCGGGTTTTACGACAGTGCGAGTCTGCGCACGGCGTGAGGTCGAAGGGACACTTGTGACGGTGTACGGCAGAGGGGCGTCACTACGTCATCGCCTGGTTGTTAAAGTTTAACCCTTTAATGAGAAGAAAAAAAGACTGAAAAAATAAAAAAATTGAAAGTTCGAGTTTTGATCTTCAGTTATAAAAATGTATATATTTAATTAAAAAAAATTTAAATAAATTATTTATGTTTAATATTCACTCATACGTGATTTCAAAATTGAGGTCTTTTGGTTGCAGATTTTATGTTTTCAGATCATTTTTTTGCATTCAGATTTTATTTTCATTTTCAGTTGTTTTTTGTTTTGATTTGTTTTTTCCACACTTTTACATCTTTTCACTTTTAGATTGTATTTTTTCAATTTCAGGAAACTTGGACCCTAATAATAATAATAATAATAATAATAATGATAATAATAATAATAATAATAATAATAATAATGATAATAATATTAATAATAATTACAATAATGATGATGATGACGATGATGATAATAATATTAATAATATAAATAGCAATAATATTAATTATGATGAATAAATAAAATAAAATAAAAATGATTTCAGACCCAAATAGTTTTTTTCAAATATAAGCCTCAACCAAACAGTTGACATGCCCATTCATGGTATTGTCTATGTATTCTAGATATTTAGCATTACAGTACTCTGAAAACATCTCAGAAATGGTGCTACCTTTACCATAAAAGGTAAATTTAACCGTGAATTTACGCAGTCGAAACCAGCTCGCCTCCTACAGGAAGTTAGCAGACAAAAAAAGTGGAGGGCTCTGTGAGGTGGGACTTTTCAAAGGTAGGCATATTTTTTTCTATATGTTTCAGAGGTCTCACTGGACTGATTTGTGTAACTTTTTCACAAAAAAGTCAAATTAGGGTTAAGTATAATTTTTCAAAACACATGCTCTTCCAAACGGTTGATTCGTCCTTTTATTGTAGGCCCTAAAGGCAGTGAAGCTAAGCTAATGTAGGCTAATTAAAACTGAGTTTTTGCCAAAAACACTAAAGCTCATAAATGATACATTTAATTTTATCTGGTGTATATAGTGAAATGATTTCGCAAGTATCTTTTTTTACTATCTAAATCCATGCTCACCCATAAATGTAGTTATGCTAATATGATTTATTTACAATTTTTGTAAAATAAAAGCAATGAGTGCGTCAGCAAACAAACCTTACAAAATGTGTTTTTATTTACTCTATGTATTGTACAGTCAAAAAGGCACACCATATAGCATTATGTATACAGATTAAATATTAACATAACTGACAAGAAATATAGAATGACAAACATATATATATATATATATATATATATATATATATATATATATATTGTTTGTTTGTTTGTTTGTTTGTTTGTTTTTAATAGAATTATCTCATTTAGAAATGCAAGGAATACAGGGCTAGTTTTTTGTTTGTTTGTTTTTCGTTGAAGAAAACAGCATTTGTAAATTAAATTCTTTTCCAAAATTATTAAACTGTTTATCCAAAACTCTGCTTTCTTGTCCTCCAGTTTGACACAAAATATTAGATTTTCATGAACAGAATATTATATTTATTAATAATATTTTAATCAGCATAAATCCACCCACAAAAAGTCTCAAAAGGTCCCTATTAAATTAAGAAAAAAAAAAGATGTTCTAAGGTTTCAATGTCTGAGCTACAGAAAGTACAAATATTCAAATCTAAATTAAACCTTTGGTGTAAGAAATCATTACGTGTGTACATTTTGTTCATTTTTCAGCCTTTGATTTTTATTTTAACTGTCAAATTACTGCACTTCAACATGTTACAAAATGTATCAATATGGTTGTTTTCTTTACGGTGCATGTGACTGATGTTTTTTACGTGATTTTTTCACAGGTCTGTGAATGCATCTCCTCACACAGCGTGCATAATTGACCTGTTAAGGAGCCAAGGATGAGCTCAGACCATTCAGCAGGACATCATTTTTCAGCTGAGCGTCCTGCAGACATTACTCACACTAAGGTGACGGCGCTTTGAGCTCAGTGCAATTAGATAACGTCTTGGAGTCATGTGCTATTTATGGGAGCTTTTATTTGTTATGTAAGCTGCATGTCTTGTATCAATATTTAAATTTATTCATGCAGTATACATACCCTCCCTGCCTCATAGTGTTCCTGTGTCTGCAGGCGTCACATAAATAGTTGTGTTTGTGCATGATGCAGCAGCTGGGGAATACATCCAGCTGTAAACAGAGAGAGAGCACAGTGCTCCCTCTCTCCCTCCCTCTCTGTCTATCCATCTTTCTATCTGTCCTCCTGACTGCAGTCTGCATACAGTGCCACGCTGCTGCTGCTGCTGCTGCTGCTGCTGTGTGATACGAGCAAGTGGGAGGACCAGCTTCCTGTATTTTGACCAAAAAAAATGACGAGACATCTTCCTGGAGCTGCTGCAGCAGGGGTGGATTCCAGTCTCCTGCATTGCACAATCTTTCTCTGCTTGAACTGATAAATAAGACAAAAGACGGAGGAGAAGCTGAAGAGGAGAGAACGGACAGGAGAAGAGTGGGGAGAGGGGGAGTGTGGAGGGTAATAGATTTTTAAAAAGAGAGGAGGACTGAGGAGAGAGGCACAGGAACAGAGCAGAGGTACACTGCAGTAGTATGAGAGCGAAGAAGCATTCGAGCTGCCAGCCTTTCGCACGCCACTCAGGATCCGTCGCTTTCTGAAAGGGGGGCACCGAGAGGAAGCCACCGTGGAGGCGAGAAGGAGAAGGAGGAGGGGGGCTGAGGAGGAGGAAGCCAGAGGTTCAACACACAAGATGGCTGCTGTGTCCTCTGCCTCTGACACTGGTGAGTGGGCTTTTCATCCTTTGCTGCACACCTCACCTGCAGGTCCCCCCCCCCCATCATCACTATCCGGTCAGTCAGCATCAGGCGTCAGAGCCATCACATTCACGGGAAACTGTTGCTCGAGTCAACTTCCTGTGTTTAGTAGCTCACATGGAAAGTGTCAGTGAGTAACAGTCAGTAAATCAATGAACTTCTCCTCCCTCTCTCCTCTTGTCGTCCGTGCAGAGCAGCTCTTCTCTGCTTTCTGAATATTACGTTATCAGAACATTTCTCCTCTCGGTCACACTCTGTCCACATGTCGTTCTTCAACGAAAGAGTCCACTGTTCCTCCTCTCTGACCCAATTTCTTTTTTCCCAAAAGGACAGAGGAAAACAAAGAGGAGGCATGCTGGGAGGGAGGTTCAGGGGGGAGACAAGGGGGTAAGGACAAGAAGGAAAGCAGAGGCAGTTAAGGAGGAGAGGTATAAGGTAACAAGGAGCTCAGATAAGAGGAGGAAATCTAAGGAGCGAGGACAGAAATGAGGGAGGGAGCATGTTGCAGTGGAAAGAATGAAGTTTCCTCGTTTCCAAAAAGCACTTTGCAGACAAGATGATACTTAAGAGATCAAAACAGACCGAAGGATTAAGATCATTTCCTCTGATGCTGAACTTCAGGGCTTCAGGCTGCAGACAGAAAATAACATTTTAACCAGAGTCACTCCACTTGCCTTGTTTGGGGGCCACTTTTGCAAAATGACAGGAGGGGCGTTTCTAGGACCTCAGGATGTTTCTAGGACTTTAGGATGTTTCTAGGACTTTAGGATGTTTCCCAGATTTTGAGCTGTTTCTAGGGTTTATGGACATTTTGGGGATTTTAGGACATTTCTAAGAATTTAGGATATTACTGAGATTTTAGGACATTTTTAGGATTTTAGGACATTAGCTGGGACCTCTGTCAGGGGATCGTCGACTTGCACTTTTTTTGATAAACAAGCTCTATTTTGATGCTGATTTATGCACTCTGGCACCTTATGTGTACTCAAAGTATAAAATATTTCCATTGTGAATCATTATTTTTATTAGGAATTAGAAAATTGCTGGGGGGCACCTATCAGGGGCTAGATTTGGCCCGAGGGCCATCAGTTGAGTATCGCTGATTTGAGGCCATCCTTGTGAGGAACCTCCTGTCTACTCTTTCTGTTTCAACAGGGGACCCCAGGGGCCGCCACCCCCCTGAGCGCAGACTGCTGATCCTCGGGGGGCCCCATTCTGGAAAGACCTCCACCGCCAACAGCATCCTCGGAGATGAGGTCTTCGACGTCGGGGCCGAGACGACGCACAGCAATGTGGGCCAGACGGAGATCTACGGCCGACGGGTCACTGTGGTGGACACCCCGCCGTGGGCCATCCCCAGTGACCCGGAGGACAACCCTGAAGCTGACAGCAGCGACAACGCCGCAGCAGAGTCGGACAACCCGCAGCGGCCGGCGCCGAGCCTGGACAGCGAGGGGCCGTGCATGGGGGCCATTCTCTGCCCTCCTGGGCCCCACGCCATCCTGCTGGTGGTGTCGGTAACGCAGCCGTTCACCGACACAGAGAGGAGGGCAGCGGAGGAGCAGCTGGGGGCACTGGGTGGAGGCACCTGGAGGTACTCCATGGTGGTGTTTACTGGGGTGGACAAGCTGCCCAAAGGGGTCTTCATTGAGGAGCACATAGCGAACACTGGAGAGGCCCTGCAGTGGCTGGTGGAGAGATGTGGAAGCAGGTACAATGTTGCTCCCTCACTCTTCTCTCCGTGAGTTCACAGAAGCGTGCTGTGTCCAGTCTGTGTTAGTGCAAAACAATCACAAATAGTTACTAAATCTTCTGGTTGGAGCAGCCGTTCAATAAACAGCTTAAAGGAATCTCCAAACTTGTGCAGGTCTTGGAGAGCACTTCTCACATGGAAAAATAATATGTATAAATCCTTTTATGGCTGCAGAAGCAGATATCATCTGACAACAATAACGCCTGTGTAGGCAATGGCTAATGTTTTGGGAGATCTGTTGTAGCCAGCAGATATGGGAACTAAGGCATACTTTCGTTTCCAGTTCAGTTAGAAACTTTAGACACGTCAGCTAATCTCCATAAACAGACATTTCCATATGAATGCAGATGAATCAGAGGAAAACAAACAATGGTTCTTGATAGGGCATTACACATTTTCACGTCAGCCACTGTAGTAAATGTGTAGCACATTTCTGCAACCTCACAGCTGGATCCTACAAACCTTTAAAGAGGTACTTCAGCAAATTAACACTGCATAAGACTCAAGAGAGACAGATTGTTTTCTTCTTTTTTTTTTAAAGAAAAGTCAAAATCAGTGCAACAGAGGTATCCTGATCTTTAGTCCACATTAAAGAGCTCAAAATGAGATTACTATGACATCACCAAGCTTATTTTTGAGATTTGCGAAAACTCGCTTCAGAGCCGCAGTATATACTGTACAATTGTTTTCACAAGCTGAGTAGTCTCATGATGTACTCATGATAAGAAAAGTGAGCTTTATATGTAAAACTGGTGGCGTGCCCCTTTAAAATATGTTTTGTTTTTCTGCAGGTACCACGCCTTTGATAACACTCGGAAAGACACAGAAGACAACACACAGGTCCCCGAGCTGATGGAGAAAGTAGAGGAAATGATCACTGACAACCAAGGTTTCTTTTTCACATTATTATTGCTCCTCCTGTGCTGAGATACTAAAAAAGCAGAAGCAAAGATAGAAAATGACAATTCTGCATGCAAAGCATCACTTCTGCAGTCTCTATATTAACGATCATTTCATTATTAATGAATACACCAGTCGTGTTATAGACCTGATTGAAAACAATGAATAATTAAGTGCTGCTGTCACGCAGGCTGGTACTTTGAGGTGAACGAGTTGATCTTACTGGAGGAGGAGCAGGCCAGGAGAGCTCTGGAGGAGGAGAGGATGAGGATGGAGGAGCACGCCAGACAGAGGGAGCAGATGATCGGAGGACCTCCCAGAGGTACGAGGGGACTGTTTTTGTGTGCGTCATTGTTTCTTAATAAGTGAGTGAGTCACGTGGAGAAAGAAAAAAATAAGTGTCATTGTGCTGCTGAATTGAAAACCACAGAATCTGTGTTCTCGGAAACAGCTTACTCATCCTGACAATCAGTATTGTTTTTCTTTTTCTTTGTTTCTCTTTCGCACAGTTTCTCCTACCATCTTCCTCTGCATTGTCATTTTTAGTCACACCGTGCCACACCAATTTGCATTTCTTTCATCAGTTTTGACATGCCGAGACACGCCAAAGATGAACCTTCTCTTTAGTACAGCTCAACAGCCCGTTCTCATTCCAAACTCGGAAAAAAGCTCTGCATTGTCACTGCTTTTAGCATAAATTTGTGATGCCAAGAGGCAACTTTTGCATGCACATGAAACACTTCTGGATGGCGTCAGCTGAGAACAAGGCCAGACAGCCGGATGGTTATAATACGCAAGTGGACTTCCAGATGGCACCTGCCGCGTCCACATGATACGCGCACAGATGGTGTCACTTGGGAATGCCGTCGGATGGAAGCTGATGACATGAGGTTGAAACGCTGCCTGTAACGATGTAATATAAGGAACACGAGGGCGCGTATAGGGCAGGTGAGAGGGGTGGTTAATGGATGTATTAAGAAGATGTGGATACAGCACAAAGGCAGGGCCCCCGTTCATTCCTGTTAGAGCTGCTCAGTAGTGCTTGAAGTAGAAAATGCTTTATTTCTATGGTATGAAAGTACTCAGATCTTGACCATTACCGAGCCCTTGAGGCTTCCACACTGGAGACTTACGGCGGCCGAGTGCGTCCGAGCGGGTAACTTTGTCAGAGTGACCAACTTCCGGTTCAGCACTTCACTAGCTTTAATGGTGGTCTAAAAAATTGCAGCTTTTTTAGACTTTCCAAATGTTATCAAACTGGATGGCTTAAATCTACATAGCGAAATGATGGTTCACAAATTCACTGATTTACAGATGTCTCTTTCCCAATGTAAGTCAATGGGAAAAAGTCTTTGTGGGCCTGTGGGCATCATGTCACAGACCCAGATAGTGTAATTCCACTTTTGGCCACTATGTAAAATTTGCTTCAGAGCCTGGAGCACTTCCTGGGCGCTTGGGATGGGTCCCACTAACAACTGACTTTCATGCAGGGGTTTCGGCGTTCACTCACCATCTGGATGTGACATTTTTTTTGTCCCTTTACCATTTGCCTCCTTTCCCTAAAACTAACCATTCGTGCCAACATGTGCGTTTGCTGAAGTTCTGGCGTTGGTTCCCATGTGCTGTTGTTGCCTTAACATAACCACATGCAGCTTCATCATATGTGCTTGTGTTGACGTCACGGTAGCTGCATCCCAGAATGTAAAGGAGACCTAGAGCGTAGATGTAGATGTAGATGTAGAAGTTCACTGCAAAGCGGCAACATGAGACAATTTGGGATGAGAATGTGTTGCGTTCACTCTCACTCTTTTTGTCTTTCTGGGTTTACAGAGTTGAGACTGCTCCTGTTAGGCTGGAAGGGTGTTGGGAAGAGCTCGGTGGGGAACTCCATCCTGGGTCGTCGGTACTTTGAGTCGGGCCAGGAGACGGAGTTGTGCCTCAGGAGGCAGGCGCTCGTATCCGGCCGTCGCATCACAATCGTCGACACCCCGGGCTGGGATTGGTTCTCGGTGAGGCGGACCCCGAAGCGCATCCGCCAGGAGTCCCAACGTGGAGCTGCCCTCCTACGACCTGGACCCCACACCCTGCTGCTGGTCCTCCCCGTTGTCTCGTCCCTCACCGCCAGGAAGAGGCGGACACTCCTGGCCCACATAGAGACTCTGTTTGGGGACAGTGCGTGCCTCCACACCATGGTGCTGTTCAGCTGTGGTGACTGGCTGGGCCGCACGCCCATCGAGGAGCACATCCTCAGAGGAGGGAGGGAGCTGCAAAGACTGCTGGAATACTGTGGGAACTATTACCACGTCCTGGACAGTAAGACTCCTGGGAAGGACCGGAGTGTATCAGTCCTACTGGACAAGATAGAGGAGATGATCAGAGAGAACGGGGACAAGGCCTTCCTCCCTATACAGACCGAGTGGTGTAAGTTTATTTTCATACATATTTTGCAAAGGAAAAGGTCCACATCGTGTAGGATCTAAGGGCATCTATTGGCAGAAATGGAATGAAGTATTCGTAGCTACATTTCCCTTCGTTTATAATAACCTGAAAATAATAATTGTTTTATTTTCATTACCTTCGAATGAGCTCTTTATGTCTACTTATGGAGCAGGTCCTTCTCCACAGTGTCCGCCATGTTGTTTCTACAGTAGAAAAAAACTGTAACACTCAGTACGTTTGAATGCACAGTTAAATCAGGCTTCAGTTATAGCTTGATTTGGCCATTCAAGTGGACCACTGTCCTTGTCCCAGTGTACAAGCACATTTTGTACATATGCTTTACCGGGTGCCTTTGTCTTGTTTTGTCTTCCTTCCTTCTTCTTCTTTTGTTTTTCCCAGCTTTATTCTACAAATATATGCTGTTTGAATTCCAGATCAAAGCCTGCAGATTGCTTAGGCCAGTTCAGGTCCAACTGAGGTGTATACATGAAAGAGTAAATCGATCTTCAGCTGCATTATTTAGGTGTGTTAGTCTGACTTTGAGAAATTTGAATTTCAGTCAGACTAACATGTTAATTTGTGTTTTAAAAGTCAGGTTTTAGTCAGACTAACAAAATAATTCTCTTTCTCTAACATCATGTAAACATTCTGACTGTACCAAATACTTGGGCCTAAAAGTAGACCCAGGCGAGGTGGTAAAAGAACAACAAACGGTCCTTTAATGAAACCTTGGTTGGTACCCAGGAGATAAATCATCAAGGCAGAGAAGCAAAAATCTGGCTAAAAAAAGCAGAAACAAAGGCTCACAGAATAACTCAAGATGAACCGGCACTGAGGGAAGACAACAAAGAGACCAAAAACGCTTAAGGAGAGACAACGAGACACAGGAGTAACACATTAGGGCGGGGCAGTTAATCACACAGGAGAGAATATGCACCAGTGCAGGAAGTGAAGGACCTGAAAAGAGACGTGGTGAGAAGAGAGGTGAGTAACAACATAAAAGAGGAAGTACAAGACAATGAAACATGAGGAGATCAAAAAGGGAAAATGGACGAGACCTGACAGTTTCTGCACTTTCAGGTCTGCCACTGCAGCTCTCTGACAAGACCGCTGGATGCCAATAAATCCCACACACTAGACCTTTTAAAAGTTCAAAACTTTTGTTTGTGTCTTAAACTGTCATTTCACCCCAAAATAAAAAAACACATATTTTTCCTCTTACCTGTAGTGCTATTTAACAGTCTAGATTGTTTTGGTGTGAGTTGTTGGAGATATCGGCTGTAGAGATGTCTGCCTTCTCTATAATATAAATAAACTTTAAAAATACATTTGAAAAACAGCAGAAGTGTCTCTTTCCAGAAATCATGACCCGGTTACTCAAAATAACCCACAGACCTTGTTATGAACAGTTTCATGGAGGAACTATTTTCTTTTTTTACCAAACTACATCCATCAACCATATCAATGCACAGAACAGGCTTTTCTCTGCGCTGTTTGTATGTATACTGACGCAAAGTAATGCACAACAATTTGTATATTATCCACCCAATTCTGAGCCAGTAATTGTATATCCCACCAATGCCTTGACTGGAGCAAAGTAGTGCATAACTTTACGGTATGTATGTTCCTTCATTCATGGGGCACTAGTTTGTTAGATATCATGTGAACTGTTGAGGGGAGGAAGGAAGCGTGCATCTACTCATGGACACAGGCTCGGGATGTAAACATTAATGGCATCCTCCTCAGCTAAGCTGTAGTTCACTAGCTCAGTGGTGCCAGGTGAGCTAGCACTAGAAACACACTTCCTTCTGTGCAGTGATTCGGTTAGTGGGTGTAGTTCAATCGAAAGAACATAGTTCCTCCACGAAACTGCTTACAACAAGGGCGGTGGATTATCTTGAGTAACTGGGTCATGATTTCTGGTTGAGTACTTAAAATGTATTTTCCGTGTGTTGAGCACTATGAGCCGAGTGTCATGTAGCTCTATTATATTGGAAAGAAGACAGACATCTCTACGGCCGATATCTCCAACACTCGGCAACTCTCACCAAAACAATCTACACTGATAAATAGCACTTCAGGTAAGAGGAAAATAGGTATTTTTGAACTTGGGGTGAACTGTCCTTTTTAAGTTTTTGTGTCAAATCACTGAAATTGCATACTCTAACTGTGTCTAATATATCTGTGCTGTGTTTGACAGTGAGCGAGGAGAGCTCTTACTCCTCCGACAACACCGAGCCTGAGGACGACTGTCGAGGATGCCAACTACAGTGACACCAACGCACTAAAAGGGAAATTGGTTCAGCTTTTTATCCTGGGTCTTCAACAGGCCCAAACACCACCTCACGTAACCTAAACCTCATCTTGATATCCCAGCTCCAACTCCAACGAGTTTTAGGGAACGGGAAGTCTCGTCATGAATAGCTCTTTGTTTGAAAGACCGAACTGACGGCTGAGCAAAAATCTCAACCCGGACTGAAAGTGCAAAAACTCTCCTTGGACAAAAAAGAGGAGAAAAAACATTCTGCTTTTGCTTCAAAGGACCAGAGCTGGATCCCTGTTTGTGAGCATGTACACAGATATCAACTGCTGCTAAAGAGACCCTGTTTCAACACTGCAGAGTAAAGAATTACTCATTATTGTGACTCTAAGTTCAGACCGCACTGATACAGGTGGAAAAACCAAAAGAAGATGATATTTAGTTACATTTGATGGTAAGACTCACGTATGCAGTAAATTTGGAAGACTGAGGGTTCATGTCTGACTTGTATCATGAATTCGGACTGGATTTTACAATATAATCACCCCCTTCTACATCAAGTGCCATTTCTGCCATTCACCTCGAATTTTAATCAAAAAGGGTTCAAAGAGAGCGGTTGAACACAAAATGTGAAAAAAGATAATAATGTGCACTGCAATGTGTGCACGTAAATGAAAAAAAAAGGATTTTGTGCACCACTCATTCGGACATGAGTGATATACAAATTCACGTCATAAACATTTGATCAGCTTCAGCTCAGGGAGTCAGGGTCGAATTGCTTCTTCCGGGGCAAAATCTGGTACATTTACCGAAACGCTGATTAATGCTGATTGCTAAACTGCAGAGTCGCATGTTAATTCAGAGTGGAGGTGTTATTTTCTCTGCGAGGATTTGCTTTAGTTTGCTGGAAGAGTTTTGCACTGATGGGTTCCTTTGGTTCTCGTGTGCTGAGAAACTAAACTGACTCCAGGAGTAAACACAGTCCTTCTGAGCCCACCTCTGCTGTAGCATTCGTGCAGAACCGTTACAGGAAAAAGAAACCATACTGAAAGCGTGTGCAATCTCAGATCCCCGCGGAGCAGCTCGGGCTGGCTCGCTGTTTTCATGCATCCGGTGCATTTATTTATCGACAAGGTAGATTCAGCTACGTGCCTCAGCATCAAAGCGTGAGAGTGGGAGTACTGTGCAGCCCTGCGGCAGGGCAGTATCCTATAGGCTACATCAAGCTTTCGCATGCTACAGAAACAACATAACCTCATGAACCATCGGAGCTCGCTCACATAGGGCTTTTACTACTTTTCTACATCAGTGAGACATCTGTATCAGCGGTGAAGTTTTAAAAAAAATTCAATATGAATATATAATCAGCTCTCAGAGGCATGTTAAGACGACGCATGCAGATAAAACGAGTGCCTATAGAGCTGAAGGCAACCTCACTTCTCTCTCCTCTGACTCTTGCTTGAGCAGGTCTATGTGAACTTCTGGTAAAGACATCACATCTACCTTTTACGACTGCAAAAAAAAAAAAACCTCACACTCTGAAAGGTACAAATAAAAGCATATATAATATATGACCGACACCACTGCCATGCTGTAAAATGTTATTTTCTACAAATGATGTAGCCTATAAAAGAAACCCTGACACTGCGTCCCCTCTGCTTTCCCGACTCTGTGCTTCATCTAGTGATGTAGGCTAACCGCAGCACTTTGTGTGACGAGCATGACTTTACAATTTGATATGAGGATGTTTCATTTGGAGTCTTAGAGTCCCACCTCACCTGTGAATATATTGTATAAGTCGTGCATATTTACAGTGTATTTACATTGTACGCTTGTAGCGGCGCATTTTGCACTGTGTAAGTTCTACCACTCGACTGTGGCCAAAGTGATGTTACTTCCTGTGTGGTCCTTCCTAAAATGGTGATTGCGTCATCAGTACTTTGCTCATCCTCAGACAATAATAAAAGATATGGATATATTGTTGTGTAGTTTTGGCTTTCATCTTATTTAAACTTGTTTTAATATCTGCTGTGTACTTTCCTTCCACTGATGAACTGCAACACACTATTGGTGGAAAGTACATTTACTGAATTAGTGTGTATAAGTACAAATTCAAGGTACTTTACTTAAATAATTCCATTTTAATGAACTTAATATTACTAATCCACTACACCTCAGAGGTAAACATTGTACTTTTTACTTAACTACATTTGTTTGAAAGCTTTAGTTACTTCTCAAAATACAGTTTTTCATATACTAGATGTGATTTTTAATGTTTGTGATAAACTGAAGGATGAAATGAGAAAAATTGAAGTAGAAATTGTGCAGTATCACCACTGAGTGGCACTGTAGCAAGCAAATTAGTCTGCCACCATACTGACAGCACACTAAGATAATAGCAAAATGTATTTTTTAAAAAACAGTCATATGAAATAAAACATCTGGAGTAATATCATTTGTGCAATTGCAGCCAAAGAAAAACTTCCTTTAATCAATGCTCAGGAAGTGCAAAGTAACTCAAGGACAGTGAAAGAGAAGCTTTTTAATCTTTTAACAAATCAATTTGAAGTGTAGCATGCCAAAAAATGTTAGTACACACTGTACAGAAGGCGCACTGTGCTGCACTCATATGATCTATGGCTGCACTCTGTGAGGTTTTATCGATCTGTGGAGCCTGATTCTGTACGTCACGACGTCTCAACCAAATCTAAATGAGCGAAAGAAGATGTGGCCTTTTGTGAATATATTATTGAGAGATTATTCATCTTGATTCTGCTTCTGTGCTCTAAAATGCACCACTTGGAGAGCAAAATAATAATACAACTTGACCAAATATGCCCACATTTGATCTTAATATAAACCAATTATATGTTTGCTACTTTATCACAGTGCAGGTTTAATAAGTCCAGGCCTTCTGAAATGTTTCATTTGAAAAATGAGGGCATTTACAGCCGGAGGATACGATCCAAGTTTTGTTCTGGAGGAAATGTTTTTCCTTTTGTAAGTGGCTCTGCAGCATCTTGACTCTGGCGAGCCTCCAGATAAAGATCGCCTCCGAGTTATCTGGACGACAGCCTGGACCAATTACAGCGTGCACAGCCGGGGCCAGCTGTCGGCTGAACTCGTGCATTTTTGTTGGTGTTATTATTTAAGCTGTGCTTTTACTGCAGGTCAGCACTCTCTTTATTGCTCTCTCACACACTCCTCTGTGCCCCCTCACACTCTGACGAATAGCACTCATACAAGGAATTTGACTGTTTTTTTTTTTTTTGCATTGCACTCAAAGTTCGTTAACCCTTTGACAGCCAGACTGACATCAGTTTCTTGTGTTATGTTCGGACACCTTTCACAAGCATTTAAATCTTTGAAACTCGAGCAAATTTGTTTGTTTTCCATTGAAAATATGACAAAATGAGCATTGTGCAAGGTGGCAAGAGATGTTCTGAAAAAAAAAGATACGAGGAAAAACTGACAAGAAAATGAATTCAGTTGGAAAAAAGAAAAAAGACAGAGAGGATTATTAGAAAACAATTATCAGTAAATAATTCTCTGATTCTATTTATATTTTATTATATTGATTATATTAAAGTTAATTATATTTTATGTTAGTTTTAGGCAATTTCCTTTTTGTTGTATTTTGGTTGTTTTTTGTGTTTTTTTAACAATTTTCTTTGACCTTTGTACATTTTTTTTGAAAAGTTGTTTATTGCTCTTCATGTGTTTGATTTAACGTTAAACCCATTAGCTCAGGTTTCAAAATTGTTAAGATTAAAGCGAACGGTGGGAGAGATTCGGGGTGTTAAGCAGGGGTTTTGTTTAGAGGTGAGGGCTCAGACTGCAGGGAGGTATTTTGAGAGCGAGAGCCGGCGGGCAGCTTGGCAATTTCTAGCATTTCTGGTGAGAGGACAGCAGGTGTTGAGGCCTCAGGCAGGCAAATTAACTAAAACATTTAAACTTTTAGCCAAACAGGCAAATGAAACAGAGACTGGATGTGTCTCATAAAAACAAGTGTGGCACAACAATCCAGCAGGGTGGAAGCTGGCTCAGGGTTTCTGTGTGCAGAGGAGGAGGAGGACGAGGAGGAGGAGGAGGAGGACGAGGCCCAATTGGCAGACAGGTGTGCTGATTGCAGATAGTGAGCAGGTGTGATGAGAGCAGGAGCGGGAGAGAGCGAGGGGGGAGGGGAAAATGAGCAGACAAATGCAAAATACACCAAGCATACTCCACACCGAGCATACACAAAAAATGTCACAGGCTGAGTCATGACGGAGGGGGTTGTGACCAAAGGACTGTTATGCAGACAAGTTTGTGTTTATTGCGCTACAAGAAAACTGTTTCCACAATAATAATACAGTTATTCTGTAAAGTCAAATATTTATATTTAAAGCTCAATCTAGAGCAAATCTGAATGTAAATTTCCTGGAAAAAATCCAGTGCAAGGGAAATCTCTTATGGAATAAAAATACAAACAAACCAAATAAAGAACAAAACAGCTTATAATTATTCACTCATGAAAATAATTGAGTTATAGCCCCCAAAAAACTGTTATTTAAGACTAATCTATATTAGCCTGTATGCATCCTTTTGGGCACACTCTATTTGCTTCAGCGGGTTTCTAAATTTTGCGATCAGCAGAGGGACAAAACACTTTGTTGTTTTTTCTGAAACTGGTTTCCCCTGGACATTTTTAACCTCACATGATTGTCAGTGTAATTGAATGCATGTGTCTGCAGCTCGCTGCTGGTCAGGCGCGCTCCATTATCCTCCCAGTGCGTTTGTCTGAAAGAGGCTCCGCTCGGATGGACGGCCGCAGGCGCATTGTGATGTTTTATCAGACAGGAAACAAAGCGTCTCTGTGTGCGGGTAAAGGTTACACTCTGGACAGACTGAAAACGCTCCCAAAACCGACCGCACTGACACACGGTTACTACAGCTGACGTTCCTGCTGACCTCTGCCTGTAAGGCTTTTTATTGCTACTTGGAATAACAATTAAGACCTATTTCCCCAATAACCTAATCTAAAAAAAAGTTATAAAAATAAATCAATAAATAAACAGATGTTACAATTATTTAGAGATTTTACGATGCATGGCCCTACTCACCACGTCTTATCATTTGAGACATTTTATTATCAATTAAGGCTTTACTTTTTGAATAAATAATTCAATACCCTATTGGGATATATCATTTTTACAATAAGATAAATTGGATTTTTTTCAGCAAGTTATGCAAAAAAGGATGTTGCCAATTATTTTGAGATTTTTCAATGCAGCATCAGAAAAAAAAATGCTTTTAATCCCAACTGAGGTCTAATTTTTAAATTAATAAATTCAATTCAAGACTTTCTGGTGACATCAGAATATTACATTAAAACTACAAAGTAAAATGACAGTGACTTAAACTGGAAAATAAAATCTCATTAGTTAAACAAAAAAGTAATAATTATTTTCAGATGTTACAAGGTCTGAAAAAAAATCACAAAATCATACTTTTCATCAAGACTTTTTACACCAGCCAAGGGCTGTTTTTGGAAAACTTATTTCAACGCCTTTTAGAGACTTTTAAAGATTTATGGGGTATAAATATGCCACATAAACTGGCATTTATGGTTTTAAACGTGTGTAATAATATGCATTAGGATTATGTTATTGTGATAAGTGACGCATACTTTTATAAACATTATTATTAATTATCCGAGGGGTAAAATCCCACTTGCCTTCCACCATCATCCATATACTAATTATTGATACTCCAGAAGGAATTTCACCAAATACAGCAATTAGTTTTAAGACTCTTTATTAAGAGATTCATAATACAGGTGGTGCAGTTATACAATACACATTTTTAAAATACATCCTACTGGCAGGTTACTGAGGTCCAGAGATAGGAAAAATATACGTTAAATACACACACGCTTATACTGAATGGAAAATACTCGTTTCCATACAATTACTCTAAACATGACAAAAGTTTTCTATATTTAATACCAGTGTTTAAATAGTTAAAAAGGATATCCTGAAGTTTTAATGTGGACTGAAGACATGCTGTGCTGACAAAATACATATTTTACTTATTTGTGTGATAAAAACTGCTGAGACACTTTCTCTATCGTCACGTCAGACATCATCCGTCATTGTCGGGTCTGACCACTAGAGGTCACCACTGAGACCTTTTTTGGTCCTGGCATGGCGGACTTCCTCCATCAGCTCTTTGAGGTACTCGATCTCCCTCGCCATGGACTCGGCCTTCTCCTTCAGCTCCATGTTCCTCCTCTCCAGCCGCGTGTGCTCTTCCAGGAGTGACTCCTGCTCGGCTTTCTTCTTCTGCCTGTAACGCGTGGCGGCCGTCTTGTTCTGCTCCATCTTCTTCAGTTTTTTGATCTTCGGTGCCTTCAAAGACACCCTCTCGTCTCTGTCTGCGCCACGTGGGAGCTTGACTTTGACACTGGTGGCACTGGGAGATGGTGGACTGGGTTTAAACGCGGGCTCGGGGTATGGTCTGCTTCTGGAGGATTTTGGTGGAGGGGAGGAACGGACAATCTGTGGTGTAGTGGTTACAGTGGTGGTGGTGATCCCGATTTCATCTTTAGGAGCCAGCACGAGGACGATGCGGGTCGGCGAGAGGGACAGCACAATCCTCGGGACCGGGGACACGACTGAAGCTACCACCGGCTTCACCTCGCTCTCTGAGACGTCCACTTCGCTGCCGAGGTCCAGGGTGTAGGCTGGGGAGGAGGGGGAATCGACCGCGGGGGAGGACGGGCCTGGAGAGGCGGGCTCAGATTTGATTTCCAGCTCCTGTTCCGGTTCGGGGACGCACATCTGGACACAGGGGACATCCTGTTCGTCCACGCAGGACTCAGGCTCATCCACTTCAATGACAGGAGGATCTGGACAGACGGCGGGAGCGGGGGGGACATGTGGAGAAGCAGAGGAGGGACCGGAGAGCACAGGAGTGGAGAAAGCGGGCACCGGGAGGGAGTCCAGCTCCATGGAGCAATCCAGGGAGGCGAGGAGGTCTTCTGGAGAGCTGGGGCCGTCTTCAGCAGGATCGCAGCCAATCAGAGACTCAATGTCCAACTCGCTCAGATCCACCTTCTCAGCCATCCAGTCCAGGTCACCAAACAATTCCTCTGCGGAGGCAAATTAGGCAGGAGATCAACAAAACCCGGAGCGACATCGCTTTCTTTGTGCTGCGTTCAGACGTCTTTCACAAGTATCTCAAATTTGTATTTCAAAGAAAGCAATGAGCAGGAAATTGGTAAAAAGTGACAATAGAACAATTTAAAAATTATTTTACCAGAAAAAAATATATAAAACTAAATTTCTAGTTATATATTTAAAATTATGCTACAGAATATATGTTATTAATGTATATTATTATTTCTATTATTCTGCACTTTTTTCAGGTTATTTTCTTGTTTATTATTGTTTTTAACTTTTCTTAAAAAATATACCAAAAAAGCAAAAGGTTACAAATAAATTACCTGAAACCTACCAAGAAAAGTAAAAAACAATGAACAAGGAAATAACCTTAAAAATTGAAAAAAAAAATAAACAAATAACAAACATACATAATACATATATTCTTTAATTTTTTGGTAGTTTTCAGGTGATTTTCTTTTTGTTAATTTTGGGTCATTTCTTATTCAGTTGCTCACTGCCTTCTTCTCATATTTTTGAATAAAATCAAGCCAATTTGCCAAGTTTTAAAGGGTTAAATGAGCCATCTGCTTTCCTGTTGCATCGACAGAGTACTAATTGTGATCAGAAAATTTTCTTATTTTTAGTTTACATGGTCGTTACCTTTGCCATCATCTGAGACAGCCTGTCTCAGATGATCAGGTTGGCCCAACCAGGGGAGGGAGAGCAGGTCCGTCCCAGCTTTGTCCCCCTGGAGGAGGACGGCCGGCGGCGAGGGAGGAGGAGAGTAGAAGGGAGGAGGAGAGGAGGAAGAGGACAGCGATGAGGAGGTGAGGGGTGACACAGGCGAAGTGTCCCCCTCCAACGAAGCCCCTCCTCCTTCCTGTTGGTCTTCTTGGTCAGGGCGTGAAGAAAGGAGGCTCATGGCGTCAGCCATGGGAGAGAAAGGTCCCCAGAGAAGGGCCTCCATGTCTTCCAGGCCAAACTGTGAGCTTGTCATCGTCATGGTCATAGTGGCTGTTGTTGGTCACAAACGGGGTGCGTGACGTTAGGGAGGTTTCGAACTCTTTTATGCTGTCGAATGCAGCAGTGGTGAGGGTTTCCACGAAGGACCTGAGGATGAGAAGAAAAATACGACATTAGTGGTGAAAGTGAACAAAAATAATAATAAATGTAAATATACAAGATTCCTTCAGACGCTTCATAAATCAGATTTAAGATTTTTTTTAAACACCATCCAGAATTTACAACCTTTTCTACAATAATTAAAATTAAAGATAAAAAAAAGAAAACTTGGGGTAAAAATTTGTGCAAAATTGTACGTAATCCAAACATAAATTGTGACTTTTTTGTTCAAGTTTAGCAAGAAAAAAAAGGTGTTAAGATGTTTAATGCTATTTTTTTTAATTTTCTGAAGAACATAATAAATAAAAAATAAATAAATAAATAAGGTATTATATAACTATCCAGTAGAAGCATGTTCATTTTTCATATTACTGGATGTTGTAAATGTGTTGTTGTTTAAAAAGCAAGTAGTATGAAAAAAAAACTTAATTTCCTGCTTCCAATGTCTTCCTGTTTATTTAAATACTTTTTAAAGACCAATTTAAGATATTCTAATACCAACTGATGCCTTATTTAATGCCTTTCAAGACTTTTTAAGGATCCAAGGGAACCCAGTAATAATGTCAACTGCGAGATTTGATTTAGCCTGCAGACACAATGTTTTTGCTTCGTGTACAAATAAGTGTGTGGTTAAATAATAATAACTATATAATGAATAATACACATTTTAATAGTAATATTGTATTGGTATGACAATAATGATTCTTCTTACAGGTAAAAATCACATTTTGGCACAACACTGCCCCCATCACTGCAACGCTGCTGCTGCACATCACATGTTTCCACCCAGCGACCAGTCTTGTGACTCTGCTGACGTCACTGTCTCTAATCAGGGTCACTGGTGACGTCACCTCGTCTCTAAAAACACTTCTGTTCTCGGAAAGGCTAGACGAAGCCGCCATTTTGACAAAAAGAGGAAACGGACTTTTTTTCTGGCTGCCACGTCGACTCTCGAGATAATAACATTGTTTCTTTATAGAAAAGTAGCAACATTTAACATTTCCGTTCGATAGGGGGTTCGATATATTGTATCAAATACAAAATGATACATTTCATGATATTGCCATGTGTTACGTAATCTCTGTAATTAATTCTGTGTTTTTTTATTATCCAAACACCATTGTATTTAACTATTCGGAATTTCACATAAGTTAAATTAAATGAAAATGCAAAAAAAAAAAAAATCAGGCATTTAATACGCTTTAGCTCCGAGCTCGCGGTCAGGCTTATGAAGCGCGCGGACACAGTAGGCCTGACAGCTGTCATCGACCAAAATATTACAAAAAAAATGTAGTACTTACAACATGGTGCTGAATTTGAAGTGACTCAGTGCACTGGCGGGATGCACTGTTTTGTTGGCGGCTGGGTCGCGGCACACGTTTACACTGCCATTTCGGCTAAAAGAGCGATGTTCAACGAAAGCTTCTTCTTTTGCTGGTCCTCGTGAGGGAAAATGGCGAGTGTCACGGCGCGGCTCTATTATAGTTTATGCGAGAACGGGAGGTATCCTTCCGCAGTGACCGCGATATCACTCCGCCAATGTTTGTGTTTCACATTCCAGGCATAGTTTACTGTCGACCTGAGAAAGTAATCACTCATCCGATTGTTATTATTTTGATGATGAGAGCTAATTCCGAGATTTTCCTTTAGAGAAATACAATTGTAATAAAACAACAATCTTGAGCTTTCCTCAAAGGTGTTATAAGTAGGACTGTTGGTTACTACAGTGGCAGACATATCACATTTGGTATCCTAGGAAAGCTTACAGTGCCCCCCCCCTCAAAAAATATAATAATAATAATTATTATTACTGTTATTGTTGTTGTTATTGTTATACTGTTGTTGGTATTATTATTATTACTAATAGTAGTAGTTGTTGTAGTTATTATAATAGTAGTAATGTTGCATTTATAAGGCTACTAACAAGAACAAGAGCTTATAAGAAATAAACACAAATAAACAGCTAACAATAAGTGCAAATTTAAAAATGTCATCTTTCATGTTTTTTTTTTACTTTCCATCACCATTTCCTATGTGTTAGACCTTTTTGGAAAAAGTGAAAAAAAAAGAGCCAATGTTGCCTATGACAAATTACACATTAGGTGTAATAAATATAAAATGTTTATTAAAATATAAGTGGTAAGTAAGATATTTCGTAAAAATGCTCTTTTTAAGACATTTACAAACATATCTCTTTTCTCTCACACACACACAGTCACACACACCATCCCGTTCACATCACCGCTTTATCAGGGGAATTTTATGTCGACATATTACGCTCAAAGTCTCCTCTTGCATCTGCTATTGATGTTTCAGGACAGCAACCAATGCAGAGACATCAACAAAAGCATGTGATTATGTTTAAGAAACAAAAACACATTGTTAGGTTTGGCTCTACATTCATACTGGACGCAAACACCGGGCTCCCAGCAGCGCATGATACCACTGCAAAATGTGGCTTTTGGCGTGGGTGCCTTACACTGAAATCGACTGACGACTTCAGAATGATAACGGACTGCACACACGCAAACAAACCAAGAAAAGTGTCCTTGATTCAGCCAAACATTTCCCACATGAGATTCATGTGATCGAGTTCATCCTGCAGATTTTTAGCCAGCAGACGAACTCGACCAGAAAACTTGCTCTTATTGGACTTCTTCAACTTTAGATCATCCTTTTCTGAAAAATACTGATCTATTTCTTTTACAAAAGCCATAAGCAGTCGCTCTGATGACATCCCAGCCGTGTGCGCGACAGAACTCCTCCTGTCATTGTTCGTGGTCGTCCGAAACACAGACTGTGACAGATGAGCTATCCTCACTGCGTCAGGCTGACCTCCGGCCCTCTGTATCCTGGCAATGTCGTGCCTCCGCAGCTCGTTCATCCCAGACAGGATGAAACTCAGACAATGCTCCAGGTCAACAACATCTCCCTTATAGTCGTAGACGAGTTTCTCAACCGTCATCCTGTTCACAACGTTCTTCTTGACCTTGGCAGTGTGTGCACCCATACCCCCGGCAGACGCCACCATACCGGCACCAACAGCTGTCGCAATCAGCGAGGTACCAAATGTCACAGGAGCCAGGGCGATACCCAAGACTGCAGTCACGCCTCCGACAGCACCCGTAGTGCCCCCAGCGATGTCCATGGTTTTGGTCTTCTTCTTCATCTTGTCCAGGTGGTCGGAGATGGAGTTGAACTCGATGATGATGTTTCGCAGGCCTTCGTTGCGTTTTATCATGAGGAGGTTGTAGAGACGCAGGGCCTTTTTCACAGTCATGGCTCTCTGATTGAATGACCTGCGTAAAGACGACAATAATTTCTTCATCCAGCTCATTCTGTTAACCCTTTGAAACCTGAGCAAATTGGTTGGATTTCTTTCAAAAACATGAGGGGAATGGCAATGGGCAAATTAACAAGACATGTCCCACATATTAGCAAAAAATTAATGATAATAATAATAAAAAAAAGTTAGCAGAAAATTACATGAAAACAAGTAAAGCCATATTTCACAAAACTGCAATGGAAACACATTTTTCACTTTTATAGGTCACATGATATAAAACAAAGTGTCAGTAGGAACTGGCTCCCTCATGATGCAGCAGGCGCTACAAGAGCTGTTATTGCAACACATAACTGTTAGAAAGTTGAGCGAATCATCCGGAAGTTTTGAATTCAAAATTCCTCTGTGAAATCATAGACTATAAACTCCCAGAAATCCCTCATACGTGGCCGCCCCCACGTATGAGGGGCTTGCCTTTCCATAATCGCTCGCATAACACATCTACGTCGCCTTTGACTGGAAATAATGTGATTGCGAGAGAAGTCGCATAACATCACTCAGTGGAAACGCAGTCATTTCATAATGCTGTTTTATCGACATTTTGAAAATATCACTTAATTTTGTGCAAATCTGTAATGGAAACCCACCTACATTTTGAACTAGCCTATATATATTCAACAGTACGATCAAATTCCTGAAATTCAGTTACAGCTTCTGGTTTTGGTGTACCATCCCAAAATATTCAGTGGCCCCCATCTATAAAAATTTTCTGGGCACCACTGAACAGGCAGCTTTATACACATAATGGTGGAAATGATTGCATATACAGTGTGTGCAGCAATACTCAGCAGTGCAGCGAGTTTAATAACTGTTACCCAGAAAACTGTAGCTGTTCTCGATTGCACAGCTACACTCTGATGCACTCTCAGCTTATGAAAAGCTGTAAAGTACCATTTTTACATTTCTAGAAATACTGTAATGGCACTGCCAGTTTATAAGAAGGAATTCATGTGATAGTTTCCGTGTGGTTACCTGATTTCCTCCTCGATACTGAGGCCGTATACAGGAGGAACCATTAAATCAGATTCTGTTGGATTGACAGCAAAGAGATACAGCAGATTAGATTCACATTTCTTTTAAAACAAATTCACGCACATAATTGGTAGTCAGTGTCTTTGGTCTAAAAGAATACTACAAAATATCTCTCTGGTATAAAACTTTGTACTTACTTGACACTTTTTTCAGCCACCTCAACATCCCGATGATGTCCTGATTAAAGCAAGTCATTTTCTTATTAAAAATCATCACAGAGAAACAGCAGCTTTAATTCATGAAACCTCTTCAAACATTAAATTTAACTTTTGCTAAACCACAATTTATCTGGAGAAGAAGTGAAGTAAACGTCCTACTTCGGTGTCTTCTGCGTTTTGCTGTTGAGAAGAGTAGCTGCCAGTCTGGAAACTGAGTGTTGGTCTCCCGAGTGTCTGATGGTGTTACACAGATACAAAATAATGAGTCCGAAATGCATTAAAGCAGACCAGTGTGTGTGTGTGTGTGTGCGTATTTGCATCCTTTCTCTCACAATGTTATCATCTTCCTCCGGCAGAACGTCGAGGTAGGGACGGTGCTCTATCTCACTGTACACTGACTGTGACTCTGACGGAGGTGGAGGTGGAGGGGTGAATGACGGTGGTGGTGGTCTGCTCTGTAACAGACAAAGAAATTTAATTAGTGAATCATTAATTCTGCAGTGATACAAATAAACCAATAAAATTAGTATTTTTGGCAGGCAGACTTGGTGGCCACTGGATGAATCTTTTCTGTAACGTCATCATTAGACTGATGTTTTTGGTTTAGATTGAAATAATGGCGTGAGGTTTTTGTAGGCTTGACTCAAAAAAATGTCAAAGAATAGTTGGTCAGGCTGTTAAATGGTGTTAAGGAGACTCTGTTGGTGCCTTTTCTTAGATTTTGACATTACAAGAGCATAAGTAAAACTCTTTATCAAGTGGAATCGGCAGGAAAAAAAATTGGCATTGTACGTTTCTGTTACATTTGCACCTTATTATGTAACTGATACACTGAAACTTTATGTTCTTACAATGATGTGATTAATGTGTGTTAAGATTTGGGCACAAAAAACAATCCACCTGGTTAACTGTGAGCTGTGTGGTAACGACGCTGTTTAATCAGCATCCTGATGTGCCGCACCTGTCAGGTGGATGGATATCTTGGAGAGTAAAAGTGTTCGTGCACAAGGATTTTAACAAATTTGCAACCACAGTATGAGAGAAGTAAGTGTGCATAAAAAAGTCTCAGATTGTTTATTTTAACTTGTGATAAAATGGAAGCAAAAACCAAAGTGCTGCATTTGCATTTGTGCTCATTGTGGGTGTCCATTTCCAAGTGAAAACGGTAGTTGTTGAATCAACTTTGTGCAACAAACATGAAAGTCACTTTTGGTTAAAATCACAAACAGCTCTGCATTTCACACTGACTGAAATGCAGCCAAAATAGTGAAGCCTTATGCATCTGTTTTTCCATGACAGCCTGACATACGCATGTGTTTCTGCACCTTTCGTCAGTGTTTTTGGCACCTGTTTTATCAACTGTGGCTCACATACCTCTGGAGGCGTGCGGGGGAGGGAGGACTGCCAGAGTCGAGGTGGAACTGCAGGTCTTTCTGTGACCTGAAAAAATTGACAGTGACAGTGCGGTTGTGTAATCCATTTGAATAAAATCAAAACATTGAACATATTCCAACTTTTTTTATACGGATTGCTGAGCTTTCATGCTGTTGATTGTTGAGATGAAACTTATTCCACCAAAGCACAGGAAAACACTGAGTCCATTTTAACTTTTAGTTTACCGTTGTGCTGTAAGTCCCAAACAGGTTGACCTCCTCCTCTTCAGAGACAGCTGCTGGGACGGGAGATTGTCTCATAGAGTCACTGTAGGAACTCCTGGATGACTGACTCCCATCACTGTAACTCTTTCAAAGAAAATATTAAAAAGATGGGGAAAAAAACATTATTAAACACATTTCACATTTTAAAATCAGGAACAGGTGAGGTCTTAATCTGTTAATGTCTAGCTGTATTTACACAAGGATTTTGGGACAAGTCAGAGATGTGTGTCAGTCACCTTCAAATGTGTCTCAAAGTAGTCTAACGTGTTGCAGAAATGATGGGATGAGTTGAAACACGTCAGCTCTTACCTCAGATTTTAACCTGACTGCAGAATGTGGTGAATCGTAGTAGATGGAGGGAGGAGGAGGGCGTTGAGGCCGCTTTGGAGGGGGAGTTTGTATTGTCTCAGGACTGACAGCTGCAGGCTAGTAGAGAAATAAAGGAGGAGATGACATTAAGACTTTATATAAAGGGTCTAATTATTCCTGAAATTAAATGTTGATCAATTTTCTTTCCCAAAAGTCAACACCACTCAATCCCACCATGTGTTGACATCCCCATTGCAGCAACCCGGAGCTTAAGCAGCTTATGCAGAGGGGTGCCTAAAACGTCATCGTTAGATGCAGAAGGTCCTGACAGAGCGGCACCATGCGATGAGTTCAGAGTGAGGACGTGTTAGAGGAGACAGCTAGCCTTGCTCTGTCCAAAAATAACAAAATCAGCCTACCAGCTCCTCTAAAGCTCATTGATTAACATGTTATATCTTATTTTTTCCTTCATACAAAAACCAAAGGGTAAGAATGACAATTTGCAGCACTGCCATATGTTTTGTTTCAACATTAACAAAGTCACCTATGAATCAGGGGGGTTTGGGTCCTTTGGTAAGAAATATATTGAGCATCAAACATTTAATTTTACTCAATTTTATGCACCAATTTGAGCCATTTCTGCATAAATTTGCGGCGTAAATGTCATCAATTTTATCAAAATAAAAATCATGCTTTTATCGGGAGTGACAAATGCACATGTTCTAAATATGAAGGGGCACGTGTCCCCAGACCCCCACCTCCCCCGAAATCTACACCCATGAACTGTGATTATCACAGGAGGTACTGCTACTACTACAGCTCACCTTTCCTTTCATCCCAGACCCCTTAAAGGTCCAGTGTGCAGGATTTAGGTTGCTGAAATTCAACATTATATTCTTGGTCCCTTGTGTTCCTCACGCTACTCTTGTTTGTTCCTAATTTAGGTATTTTGTTGTTGTTGTTGTTGTTGCGATTGGTATTTTTTTTTTGTGGCAACACAATGACAAAAAAATGTATGAGTGCAAGAAAGAAAGCAGCCAGAGGCAAGAAAGTGAATGAGTATCTTTCCCAAAAAATGTTCAGCTATTCATTTAAGATAAGTTATACAATCACACACAAAGCTTGTTACTTTGTCTAAAATACCCTCACCGTTGGCTCAGAAATTGAAGTTACGTAGCGACTGCCTTCATCGACTGCCTCTGAGGATTTAGGTAACGTCAAACTTTTGCACAGTGGTGGTCTGGGAGGAGGACGGACGGGGCGAGGCGTCTTATAGTCAGCAGGATATCCACTCTGACAATAGAAGGATGTGGAAAAGATAAACGCATGCTTATTAAAACTTATCGTTAGTTCAATTACAAGATCACCACTCACCTCTGCATCGGCTGTGTTGCTGGTTGTGTCTGCAGAGTCAGCAGTGTTGTTGTTGTTGTTGTTACTCTGGGACTTTGGTTGTATTTTAGACCTGGGACGAGGTACAGGCTTGACTTTAACCTCAGGCTGGGTTTCGACTGTGACAACAGGCTGACAAAAATAAAAACACAAGTGAATCAACACGTCTAATAATTCAACGGAACAGCAGCTAACAAGCAAACATGATAGTTTTAGGTTTAAGCTAAAGCTCAAGGATTTCTATTTCGACACAAACCTGAGTGTTGAAACAAGGTAAAATCATGCAAATACCAAACCAAAAACCATTCAGCTATGCATTCATTCAGATGAACTACTGTCCACAGAAGTCATGTTTACCGTAGGTGCGTCCGGGTCTTCGTAGGTTGGCTGAGGGACTTCATAGGAGCTGGTGATGGTGGGTAGCGTGGCGTACTTCGTCCTGGGGGGTTTGGGAGGCTATGGGGTTCAATAGTGACAGAAGTTTTAAGATAAGAGCAAAGGCTACAGAACAGCTAATCATTGGTTTTATATTGCAACATGTACACGGTATCACTTGGCTGTTCTTCTCTTATAAGGTTACATGAAACCATGATAGCAAGATGGAAAACCTGGAAAAGTCATGGAATTCAACAGTTTTATTTTCCTCGCCTGGAAAAATCATGGAATTTGTAAAATACTTGGAAGTTTTGTCAAGGGATGGACTTGATAACATATGTAACATAACACAGATTTATTTTCTGTCGCGTAGCTCTAATATGCATTGATTGATGTTTTGATCACTAATGTGTAAATGGGGTCACTGTGGAGTCCTCTAATTTGGGGAACCACTTTACTATACGCTTCTGTTCATGTTATACATTGTGAACGGTTATTGAAATGTCATCATGGATCCTTGAAAAGTTATGGAAAAGTTCTGAGAGTGTGTCCATGAAAATGTGTGGGAACAATCTACCAGGGAACTACCATGTCTGTTGTCTAATGGACAGTTCAGTTCTTTCGTTTCTTTTTAAATATCTGAACATGAAAACAGGGCTGCGGTGGAGAGATGTTATTATTTCTCACAAATATCTACTGTTTATCTGCCAGTTGACAACAAAAACCACTCACCGCATTAGACTCAATGACACCACACATCTTCCTAAATTTGATTTAAAGGTTTTGGACTGTGATTCTGCGGTAATCAGCAGTGTTAACCACCCATCGATCTGTCAGGGTTCCTCGGGGCAAAAATGAGCTGCTCCGCCTCTATCAACCCTCTGTTGTATTGTGTATGCTATTCCCACGCATGGCCCCAAATTTACTGTTTTTTAATTTCATAAAAAACAAATTCAATTATGTGTAAAATGTAAGCACAATACGGAAATAATGAAGAAATAGATTCTGACATAATACATTGACGCTTACAGCTGTTTTTGTTTATCACCTCAACCTTTTTCCAATCCAGCAAAGTGTTAAATAAAAGGATAAAATATGTAAATATGTTAATCACATCCTTCAAGGAAATAGACACCCGTGTGTCTGCAGAACTGTAGCCTGCAATTATGTGATGAGATTAAAGCGCCGTCTATCAACCAAAGAAAACAAATATGTATTGTAATGCATTCAGGTAATTTGCCTGTGAAACCAGTTGAGCTGAGATCAGCATTGTTTACAAAAACAGCTCCAGCCTGCTGACAGGAAGGCCTGCAGGAAACCCAACACATGCAACAACTGGTAAATCCACCCGCATTGTAATTACTGGGTCTCACTGTTGCCGTACATATTTCAGAAGACACACGTTGTTTTTATAACACACTGTATGTGCTCATAGGCACACCACATTATACACTGCTGTATTCACATGTTTATATAATTGGTTTGCTACATAAAACTATTTTCACATAAGTGATCTGATTACACGTTTGCCATTATTTTACTTTAAATTCACCTATTATGGAAAAGTATCAATACCACAGTGTGAAAATACTATGTTATATCACACTTAGGTAAAAGTATGCAGATAATACTCGATGCATAGATACAACTCCAGCATTTTCAAAGAAACCTTAAAACATAGCTTTTTAAACTGACTTTAACTGATGGTGCCTCGTTATTTGTTGCCGCCATTTTTAGGTTGTTCTTTTTTTTCCTACAATTTTTATGTCTTGTGTTAATTTATTCAGTTGATTTTTATTTATTTTAAACATTTACTGTTTATTATCAGAATTTTGCAAAATTACTGTTGTCTTTTCTGTTGTTTTTGTTTTGAAGTGGAGATGTATGACGTACTTATGTATTCTACTGTATTACATACAGTAGATGTCTGTTAGTACACCCTCAGTTTGGAAAAGCAGGCTGCATTACCGACACAAAAACTAAGCCATGTACTGCTATGGACATGGGCAGCAGCAAAATATAACCTGAAGTCACTGAAAAAAACAATATCAGTTTAACTCTACACTATATTGACAAGATTTTCAGCACCTAACCTTCCCGTCAAACAGCCCTTTTTGATAAGGAAGCTTCAGTTCCCCATCTATGCTCTCGTCACAGACACCAGACTCCACTGAGAAGAACAATAATTTTAGCTGTCATCATTTAGTTAGTTTGAATTAGCCTGTGATTTTGACACACCAAAGTTGCACAATATCACAAACAAACCAACTGGTCGAGGCAGCATTAGAGAAGCACTTTAGAAATGTTAAATCGCTGTTTTTCTCAGTGGAGTCTGGTTTTGAGGAGAGCAATACTACAGCTTCAGTTATCAGCAAGGTAAAGTAATGAATATATTCTACATTTTTTAGGTGGCTTAAATATGCTTTGCTGCTGCTCATCATGTTTGTGTCGGTTCTGTGCCTGCTTCTCCAAAACGGGCCTCATGCAGAACACCATCTACAGACTGTGGATAAGATACAAGGTATGGTAGATTTATTTTGAAATAAAATGTTGTCCCTAAATCCTACATCAGTACATACCTCATACAACCCTAGAAGATCAAAAAGATCCCTTTAAGTCTAAAGTAAATAAACTTATTAATATTCTACCACTGCATGCAACTCACATGGGAGGCACCACACCGCCATGTTTCTGATCTCTGGATGAGATCAGTGCAAGAAGGGCGAAGCAAGGTGAAACCAGATCCACCCTGGTTAACTGGAATCTGTCATGTTTCCTTTAGGCACGACTCTTTTCTAAAACATTTGACTATTTATATACAACAGAAAAGTACGATTCTTACCGTCATGTTCTAGTTCATCAGTTAGCACTCCTCTCTATGTCACTGCTCCGTCTGATCTTGTAGATATGAATCCAGTTTAAAAAATGGCTCAACGAGTCTCCCGTGTGTTTTCATGCCTGTGCTCTCGTCAGGCCTCGGATGCCACAGATGCCTCTGTCTCTCTCTGGCGTCCAGTCTCAATAGGCCTAAAGGTGTGATTTTCCTGCAACGTCACAACAGAAAGAAGAATGCATGGGTGGTTCCCCTTTTTGCACAACTTCCATAAATTCATAAACAGCAAGTAGAAATAAGGAATATAAAGATATCAACACTTATTTAGACATCTACACCCACACGCAAACTCCCAACTGCCAGTTATGAGGATATAACATTAACTTACTGTAACTTCCTCCACCACTACTCAGTGGTGGAGGAAGTATTCAGATCCTTTACTGAAGTTAAAAAGTACAAAAACTGTGAAGATACTCTGTTACAAGTGAAAGTCATGTATTAAAAAAATACTTAAGTAAAGTAAGTATGATCAGCAACATGTACTTAAATTATTAAAGGTAAAAGTACCCAATACAAAACAATAATTGAAAGTAATAAAAATAAATCACCCAAAAACTCAAATTATTAAAAATAAATGAGAAAGTTATTTTAAAGGTGATCAAAATATTTTAAATTTGAGAGTGGTGAAGGTTGAGAAGAGATATAATTTCCATTATTTTTTATTTATTTATTTATTTTCTTAACTTTAGCTACTCGTTTTATCATGTCATGTGTGAGCATGAATATTTTTCTTTTTAAATAAATCACTCCCAAAAAAACTGGAGGGTGCAAACTGGAGGGTCGTGAGGTTTGGGTATGGATATAATGTCCATTATTTTTAATTTTATTCTCTTATTTTTAGCTGCTAATTTTGTCATGTCACATCTGAGTTTTCTTTGTGTTGTGCATGAAAAATGTAATAAATATAGTTTAAAAAAATAAAATTAGTTGCCCATTAATTCTCATTCAATTGTAAAATTGATTAATCAGCTAACCATTTCACTTCTACTATAAACGTAAAACATAATATGATTTAAACTCTTCTTAGGTTAATGCAAAAATCTACAGAAACTAGTAAATAAAGTTCTCAGATAAACAGTGAATTACAATATTTCCCTCTGAAATGTAGTGAAGTAGATGTATAAAGTGACATGAAAAGAATAGACTCAAGTAAAGATCAGATTCATTTTTAAGTACATATTTGAGTAAATTTACTTCATTACATATCACCACTGCCACAACTACATGCCACATACTAACCTTAAGTTCAAACTCACCCTATCCAAAAACCCAGTCTTAACCCTTAAGTGTCATGGTTCACCTTGTTGGGGAGCAGCTCAAAGTCTAATTGATGAACGATTTAGTTTTCGTCGGTGTTAATGTGAGTGTTTGTGTTTTCAGTGTTGAGGAAATTATCAATAACTCGTTGAGCAGGTCAGGCGAGTGTGTGTTTCTTGACTGCGGATGCTTTCACACCTTGTCAGGTAAGGCCTCTGTCAGGAGGGACAGCCTGATGAATGGTGGCTTGCATGACTCATCCTGATTTTTTTTTTTTTTTTTTTTTTGCTGCAGTTTGGAATTAAAATTCCCTTTTATCATCAAAAATAATCAATCAAAATATTTTGCTTTCCTGCCAAGAATTATTTTAGAAGATTGACAGCATCCTCATGTCTGTCTGGTGAATATAAAGCTGGAGCCAGCAGACATTTAGCTTTGCATAAAGACCAGAAACTCCACCCAGGAGCACCTCTTTTTATACATGCTAACACGCCTTTATATGGGTGGTCATGCCTAAAAAATGTTAGGCAAACAACCCACAAAACAGTGATACCTGTGGTTTTGTCGACTGAGTTTGACATTTTGAGGATTGCATCTTGGTTTTGTTTTTTTTAAGCATATCCTGCTTTAGGCATAAGGCCACTTATGGCTGGCTGCAAAACCTTACAGCAGAAATGAGCAGGTTAACCGCTTGGTTAAAAAAATAGATAAACAAATAAAATACATGTAAAAAATGGTTTTGATCTCTATACCTAATCCTTAACATTCATGACAACTGAAGGGGATGTGATTTTTCTTTTTGTTTGTTTTGAACTCATCTGTTTACATTTTATTAACCCTTAAAGTTACACATATTTGAAGGTGGAGCCGCTTCAGCAAGGTGTTGCTACAGTCTTTGTGCATTTATTTCCCTTTTTTCCCCTTTTCCTTTTTCACTCTGATGTTTAAAGGCTGCTTGGTTTTGTAACAGTTCATGCAGCCTAAATTATTTCATTTTTCATCAAAATGTAGAGGTCCTCATCTCTGGAATTCACCAAGTAAAAAACTGTATTGACTTCATCATCTTCAAAACTAAAATATATATATTTTATCCAAAAAGAACTGACTATATGTATTTCAACTCCTGCACTTTTTAAATATAATTTTATGTTATTTGATTTCTTTCTTTTTTGATTCATTAGGTTTTGTTGATTTGAAGGGGAGGGCTTTGTATAAGACATTTGGGCTTCTTTCCTCTCCTGCAAAGTTAACTTTACTTCGTAACTTTACATATTAATATTTTATCCTTAACTTTGTTCAGATAAACAAAACTAAAATATAGTAAAATAAAATAACATAAACAGATGCAAGTAATTCTTAATCAAAAGTACAAAATTTGATTGAACAGAGGCCAAAAGCAAACTGACAGTTCTTTGGCTACTGAACATATTTGTAAGTTTTAATCTGTGTAGTTATGTTTATAAAGGTTATCCAGGGAAATCTACTCTGTAAACAGTCACAGAAAGTTTTCTGTTTTATGTCATGTTTTCTCAGCTGCAGTTTCAAACACGGACACAATGTGCTGGGATGTGCCCTATCATTCATTTCAGTCACAATGCATCTCGTGACCCTGCAGAGACCTCAGTGCACCGGTGTTTAACGCTGCATGATTGACTTCCTCTTCCAACAATGAGAAGGCAGCGCTGATTATTTTCCTCCAATCACAGCGCAGCATGACGGAGAAAACCGAGTAAAGACGGACATTGCCGAAGCGCCTCCAATTGGCTGCTGCGTCAGTTGAAACAGTCGTTTGTTGTTTGTGCTCCCGGTAGAAACAATTTAAAACAAAAAGTGTGTGTTACTTTAACGAGGACAAAAATGACGACGCGGTTGGGGATGTTTTATATAATCGGGGCGCTGCTGATAACACAAAGCGCCGCAATCTTCAGGTAATTAACTGTTTATCAGCTGATGTTTTGGCAGCTCGGGTTAAGCTAATATCAGCCTGTCAGCCTGTATCACCTCACAGAGACACGAGCGGCTGCTTTTAATGCATGTTAATGTCAGCGCGCGTGCTTTAACCTGCCTGTTTTGGCCTCCGGTAACCCCACGTGCTTCCAATTCATGTTTAAATTGTTTTAACTGCAAAGGTGATGCCTGTGCACTTAAAATGACACAGTTTGTGCAGTTACAAAATTTGCATGAAAGCTGATGTGGACATTTTGTACCAGGAAGCAGCCTGTTCGGCAGCACGAGGCACGCGCGTTTAATTGATTAATTCTTCATTTCAGAGTCCCCCTCCATAAAACCAGGAGCCTCCGCCGCCTCATGAGCGATAACGGTTTGTCTCTGGAGGAGCTTCGGGCTTTGGCGAGGAGCACCGGAGCACCGGACAGCTCTCCTTCCCCCAAAGTGCCCGTAGAGAGGCTGACCAACTTCATGGA